>NC_036242.1:3460917-3469384 GCF_002742605.1 Olea europaea var. sylvestris | reverse complement strand
ACCCCCTATTTATTTAAAAAAAAAAAAAAAAAAATTGTATGGTTTTAGAACTTTGTCGCAAATACTTTAAGGAGATTGGACGGTGATTTCTTCAATATTAGCTGGAATTTGAAGCTACAAATATAGCCTTTTTGGGGTCCATCCATTTCAAACTAATTAATTGTTAAATTTTAGAGTTGAATTTGATATTAAAATATGCAAAGATCTTGAATTCGAATTTGAGTCTCGACACCTCTCATTTAAATGAATTGCACACATGTTAAGGTTCGATGGAAAAAGGTTAAGTTTCGACAGCCACCCATTTTAAATGAATTGTGCAGGTGTCAAGATTCTAACGTAATATTAATAATATACATGTGGTATTATCTAACAACTTGCTTTTTATTTTATTTTATTTTTTTAAATCAAGTGGTGCCACATAAACTAGATTCTCCAAAACATTTAATGAATTCAATTGCAATCGATCGTTAAGTCAAAAGCTCTTGAATTTTTTAGTTTTTGTATACTAACTAAGCTTGAATGCGTGTCCAAGCAAATATTTATTTTATATTGTCACAAATGGGATTAAAGAATCACATGGTTATTCTAAACACGGAAACATAAAAACGACGATGTTACAGAGAATAAGATAGCACTTTTCAAGAGCGACATTCTAGTTCTCATGATTTATCGGCCGTTGTTGCAACTTGAGGCTTGCGACGCGGAAATCTCTTGAGAAATCTTGATTTAGGGTTCAGAAAACAATCAAACGAACACTACCTAACCTCGGCTCAGCTCAAACCTTTAACCTTCAACTTGATTGCTCCAAGAATTGTCAAACCCCACAAAGAGGAATGGATGGTGGTTTTACTACCAAGAGGAGGAGGAAGAAGATGCAACAATGGTAGGAAACCTCTCTCCTCTTCCCCCAAGTTGGTCGCTCTTCTTTCTCTCCTTTCCTTCTCTCTTGCGTGCGCGCACCCCACAAAAACCAGCTGTAGGAGGATGGATATATAGATGGGTATTAGGTCACAAATAATTCGACTAAACTTATTTATTTAAATGGGCCAAAAATATATCTCTCTCAATGGGTTAAGTTAATGGACCAATAATAATCCAAAACTACATACTAATCAGAGCACCAATCCAATTCCAACTTGGGCATTCCAAAAGTGTCGATCGTATTCGAGTCGAGCCAAATCCATGGTGTCGATAAATTATCCATCATCTATTTTAAATCATCGCCCAAATTATTGGGTATCAAAACTCAACAGCCTCAACCAGTCAAGCTATGTTATTTGTGTGCAAGGGGATGAGACATCCTGTCTAGTTTTACATATCTAGTTGTACCAATCTCAAGACTATGAATTAAATTCTCCTATGAAGATACATTATATACAAAAAATAATTCCGAGCATAATTAAAGAAATAAAACATGTTATAAGAATTACTCTTCTACTATATTCAATGTGATGGTAGTACCAATCAGCTATTTTTTTTTACTTTTTTACCTAAGAAAACTACTATTTTTAATTTTATGATTCTCTCGACGAGAAGCCACATGAAATCTCATGGAAATAATTAAAGATCAGTCCCACAAAATGATTATATTTAAAAAAAAAAAGGATAATTATGCTTTATAATTACATTTTAGGAATCAAATGCCAGAAATAATTTTGAATTTTAGTTTACGGTTAAGCTGCTAAGGTACAATTTGATCCACGCACTGACATAAAAGTGCCCCGCAGAAATGACCCATGCCAGTGATGATAAAGGCTTATACCTCACGCGGAAAAATTATTCCGTTCAATTTATTCAATTAATCTTTGCCAACTTTTAGTCCATGGTGTACTATGTTCGTGAGGAAAGTGTAAATCGCAAGTGCACAGATCGCGTTCAACTAATAAATTGAACCTTTTGAGTTCAGATTGTCGATTACTCAAGGAATATTTACTTTAGATTACACAACTTTAATCAATCTTATTTTAACAATAAAAACTAACACAGGATAAGACTTGAATTTTGAAGATGAGTAAAATGAACTAAAAAATACAAAATAAGAAAAAGGAAACAAATTTTAGAGGAAAAAAGTTGTTGGGATTCATGATTTCACTTAACTATCGCCTAATTAATTTCTCCATAAACTAATTAACAAATTACTAATTTACTATGTTAAACCATATTTTCCAATTTTAATTTATTACGTCTCTTAAACGAAATTAACTCTAATCACTTGGTTTAATCTACAATATCTCTATATCGATAAAAATAAAACAACCGCATTAAATCTTTGTGAAAATAATTCAATTAGTCACCTAGAGTTATGGTATATCTCTTACCCTCACACAAACGTAGAGTTTCTACTATTTGATCTAAAATGCACAACCTTATATGGAACGATGTAGGATTCACTAAATATAATTATTCATTGACCACACATAAATAAAAATACAAGAAATATAATAGTAAATACACACGAAAATAAGCATTTTAATATTAAAATTAATTAAAGCTAGGTTAACTTCAACCATAAATCCCAAAATAAAAATGCTTAATCCATATTATAGAAATGATATAAAAAAAAAAAAAAAAGGAGAAAATTTATAACAATGCATTACAAGTTTGGCAAAATAATGGAGAAAATACGGTGTTAGAGATAAAATTCCATTTTATGTTAGATTCTTGAAGATGACAATGGCTTGATCTTGAATTTTCCCAAGTATTTCTCCAATGTGTTTGGTTACTTCTTCTTGTGCTCCAGATTGCATTCTCAAAATACCAAGAAAAATGGAAAGAGAAAGAGAAGAAAATGAAAGGAAAAGAAACAGAAAAAGAGAGAGAAAAAAGTAAAAATGAAAAGAAAGAAAACAAAAAGAAGAAGAATACGGAATCCTCTCCCCAGCCGTCGATTTTCACACTTAAAACCTAAAAGGCTATTCAAAAATTGTAGCTCGAGTACCTGAAATCTTGGCAGCCGCAAAACGATTCCTGCATTTTGAACCAGGCGCTAGGCACCACTACAGTGCCACCTACACCTAGACACCCATTCTTTGCCAAAAATATGAATTTGGTTTCATTTTGTAGCTAAGTCCCCCAGATAATTGCACGTCAGATCCCTAAACTTTGATCTTGTGAAGTTTGGTCCTTAGATTTTTAATTTCATATCAATTATGCCCTCCAAAATTGCAATCCCAAGTCCTTGGACTTTTTAGTATGCACTTTTGTCCTCAAATTCACAATTTTATACGATTTTGGTCCCTTTTCACTTCATGTTGCCTTGTTTTATTCCCTTGAGTGATTTTAACCTCCAAAAGCTGTAATTAATAATTAGCTTGTTAAAGTATCTAATAAGTGTACAAAAACACACCTATCATCCAACTTAGAATAGTCCCCAGCCCAACTCCACCTTCAAGAGATGAGTGCAAAATCTATATATAGAGGGTTTCCAAAATCCAACTTTTACTCATCAAAACCAAACACATTCTATTTCTTCTCTCAAAATGGCAGTCATTTCTAATTCTAAAGCTTCGGCAAATTTAGTAATGCTTTCACTTTCTGTGGTATTGGCTGATAACTGCGTTTTACATACTTATTTAGACATATAATTGTTGGAAAATATGTTGAAATATGGCTTAATTCTATTTAAATTTTGTTTTATAGGATAAAATTGATGACTATGGTGGAGTTTAGAAGAAATAAGCGAAAAAATGACCAAAATGAAATAAAACCAAAGTTCAGGGACCAAAGTGCAAATAGTTGAAAGATGACTCGGAAGAATAAACGAAGAAGTGAAAGAGTCAAAAATCAATTGTGCAAAAGAATGAAGTATTGGAAGAAGACAAAATAAAAAAAATAAAAAAAGAAGTCAAGAAAAGAGAATGGAGTTCGGGAACTAAAATTCAACATTTGGTTCATTATTTATGTTCCAAATCACTCTTTGTGTGCATACACATATTTTTTCAAAAATTTGTATCAAAAATCACATCTAATTCTTTGTTTTTATTTTTATTTATTTATTTATTTTTATCAAATTAAGGTTTAGGAATAATTGAACCAGTTGTTAAATAATATTCCTCGTGGGAACGATATTCGGACTTTTATGTCTACATTATTACTTTTTACGATCCGTACACTGGCGAGATGCAAAATCGACAACACATATATAACTTCTTCGGTGTACAACCAAATAATCCATGAAAATATGATTAATTTTGTACGATGAACAAGAAGATTGATGATTTCAAATGCAAAAATGAATCTCTTGAAACTGATATTCTGATTTGAATGGGGAAATTGAACGGTTGGGTGATGAGAATTGGAAATAGGACATTGCCTACAAAAATTACCCTTGTCTATGACCAACATGCAATACATGCGAGGATGGAATAGTAGAATGGATTCTTTTCATTCAACGGGATGGTCTCGCAACACTATAAAAAGTACAGAGATATACACGTGTTATGCAAAATAAATCCTCTGAATTATTTCATATTCTTGAAAATTGTTTTTCCTCAAATTCATTCTCAATCATACATTTTATAGGATCCACAAGTTTTATCAACTTTTGCACAACACATTTTATCAACTTTCATTAATTCTACTAAAAACAAATTTTTATCCAAATCAAACGGGAGCTTAGAAACACACTCTCATTTCCCCCATCTTATTCGGTTGAACATATTGAATCACCGAATAATTCATTATTTCTTGTAGCCATCTCCTACTGGAATTGAGTGAAACAAAACATGGCTCCGTGTGTGGATCCTAGCAATTATTGTAACCACCTTGACTATTTCATTCTAAAATCTATCTTACAATGGATTAGATAGCATTAGACAGTCACAATATTGAAAAAAAAAATAGAAGAAGAAGAAATTTGATACACTTCATTATAAGTTTGATACACTACATAATCGGGCTATATCTTGTGCAGAATTAGGTGAGCGCCGTGCTCAGGTTGAAGAATTATAATTGTGCGAGGAGCATGCGTATAGGATGGAGAGAGCTCAAAAGAGAAGCGTTGTAGAATCATTGCCATTGCCATTTTCACCTGTATCATGGCGAAAGTTTGTCCAACACAAATTCGAGGTCCCCACCCAAAAGGGAAATATAAACCTTGTCTTTTTTGTGCCTTTGACACTCCTTCACTAAATCTCTCTGGTCTAAACTCCATTGCATCTTCTCCCCAGATTTCTTGGTCATGATGTAATAAGACTGTTGGTAATGTAAGCTGCGTCCCAGCTGGGAGCAATAATTTCCCCAATCTCGTGTCTTTTTGAACATTTCGATCAAGAGCAGCAAGTGGTGGATATAGTCTCAGGACTTCGTATAAAATCATGGTAACCTGCAATGAAGATCTCTTGAGTATATATTTGATATGTAATACAAATCATTCAAGAGAGAACTTTACAAAATGTTTAATACTGCCTAATACAATCTAATCCACATTTCCAAATATGTCATAAGAGTTGCAACCAGGGGAAGTACTACGAAGATGGTCTATCACAGGTATTTCTATCATATTTTACGTTTAATTAATGGATAATACTTACAATTTTGAGGTGATTTAATACTGCCTAATACTATCTAATCCACATTTCCAAATATGTCATAAGAGTTGCAAGCAGGGGAAGTACTACGAGGATGGTCTATCACAGGTGTTTCTATCGTATTTTACGTTTAATTAATGGATAATACTTACAATTTTGAGATGATTTAACCCATCAAAATCTGGTTTTTTACTACCAAATACTTGCAAGACTTCTTTTCTAGCACGCATCTGCCAGTCTGAATGTGTACTCAATAGAACCAGTGTCCAGACAAGCAAAACAGAAGTGGTCTCCTGTCCAGCAAAATAGAACAGCTTGCATTCTTCGACAACGTCATCTATGCTCATTCCAAAACTCTTGTTACCATGTTGTTCGATTTCTTGGAAATTTGATTCCAACAATATGCCCAATAAATCATCATTACTTGCTTCGCCGGCCTTCATTGCCTTCACCCTTCTATTGATAATATCTCTAATAGATGCTTGAACTTGCTTTTCAATAAATTTCATTCTTCTGTTTCTCTTAGTCGGCACAAACCTGTAGGCAAGAAATGGATCACTTCAGTGAGAAAAAATTATTCGTGTAAACTGATGACTTCATGAAAAAAAATAAAAAATAAAAAATAAAAGAAGAGTATTGGAAGTACTAAGTTTATGAGGTAGAAATTTCTTCAATACTAGTCAAAAATGTATTTTCTTACCTCCATCCAGGAACATAGATCGACTGGGAAGCCTTGATGATGTGTTCAGCCTGTTCTCTCTGAAGTTCGAATATCCTTCTTCCTTCTTGGTAGCTACTACCAAATGAGGTTCTTGAAATTGCATCACTGGTTAGATTTTGTAGATAAGGCCACACGTCCAAGTCACACGATCCTCCTGGAGAGAGACTCTGTTCCCATTTGCTCAAAATCTCATCACAACTCAAATAAAAAGCTGGCGTCATAAGCTGTAAGGACGAGGGGTGAAAAGCAATCCAGTCAGCATTAAGTGCTCTTTAGGTATGAAATCCTTTGTTTCTTAAGAAAGTACCACATCTTGAAATTTAGTAATTTTGACATTTGAGCACTTTTAAATAAGCGGTCTAAGGTAGGAAAAAAAAAAACCTTCAACTTCTCAAGATGGAAAGCAGGGTTGATGATTTTTCTGTGTTTGGCCCATTTTTCTTCTTCATAGCTCACTACACCTTGTGCAAGCAGCTTGGTCAATGGATTCATGCTTTTTGGCTTCTGGTAGATATATATCTTAGTTAGGACCTCCTTTGCGAGTTCTGTGTCCGTGATTATAATTGATGGTTTCGGCCCAAGCCATATAAAGGAATCAGTACCTGGAAGTTACGGCACTTTCAGTAAGGCGGATTAGACTCTATGAGACAGTATTAAACAAGAAAATTTGAACAGTCCAGATAAGCCATACCATATTCCTGAAGTGTTTTGATGAATAAGGGTATTACTCTTGGCTTGATATCATCTGAGATATTGATTGGCTTCGATTTGGCCTTTTGGATCATACTTATCATATCTTTCAGATCACCATAAAGGAATCGATACGAGTTTCCATTAAGACCTTGCTGTCTCAGACTTTTTTCCATCTTCTTGGGCTTAAACCAAACCCAATTCAGCACCCTCCATGTGTATATCAGTAACACAAAAGCACAGCACACACCAATTATGTAGTATATAATCTCCATGTCCACACCTACGATCACTGCCCAAGTCTTCCTCTAAACCCTTTCTTTACTTTTCGGATTATTTGCTATCTGTGTGTCTACTATTGTTTGTTGACTTCTAGAAGACTGTGTGTGTGTAATATATTGTGAGGTGATCAGTCGAAGAAGATAATTCTGCAAAAAATAGGATATTGAAACTTGAAGTTCCAATTAAAACAAGGGAAAATTGCAGTCGAGGTACCAAATCTTTTTTTTTATTAGCATACTTTGCCCAAACCTTCTGTTTGTGTCATCCACAATCCTAAACCTTTCAAAAATATGCACTTAGGGTCCAAATGAACAGTTTCCATCCGTTTGACTGTTAGTTGATCAAGGAAGGTGGATTTTGACTGATTTTGACCAAATTAAAATGGGTAAAATGGTAAATTTGCTATTTAGACATAAAATAATTTAAAAAACTAGAAATAAAAATAAAATAAAAAAGAGAGAAGAAATAAAAATTAAAAATCATCTTCTTCCTCATCTTAACCCTTGCACCCCGACACCCACCCTCCATCCAACCTAAACTAACCTACAGAAGATGGAATTGTCTCTTTCTCAGCAACATCATCAACCCCCATACTTCTTATATATCACACACCCCACTCCCCACTCTAAACCATAACAATCCATTCTTTTTAATTTCTTTCCACTTCTGTCAGTCAGAGAAAATTAGAATTTTTTGCAACTTTCAAATCTGACAATATTTGTAATAATACTCACAAACGAGAAGTATAGTTGAAAATCTTGAATCGGAGTTCCAATTGATTTTAAATCTCATCGATAATACACTTTATTTCAAATCTTGAATCGGAGTTCAAATTGGAATTTTCTGCAACCATGAAATCTGGCAATATTTTATTTTGTTTTATTTTATTTCTAGTTTTTGGTCATGGTTGCTCACTGTTATGCAATGTTGAATGGGGTTTTTGGTGTAGGTTTGATGGTTGTGGTGGCAGTTGGTTCTGTGGCTGTGGCTGGTCGACGGGAGTTGGTGACGTCGTTGCTGGTTTTGGGCGACGGATTTGGGCAGTGGTTTTGGGTTGGGTGGGGTTGGGTGGGGTGGGGTTCCATCTTCTGCAGGTTAGTTTAGGTGGAGGTGGGGGTGAAATGAGGAAGAAGATGATTTTTTTAAGTTGGTCAAATTTACCTTTCTACCCTTTTAAGTTGGTAAAAAATTGGTCAAAATTCAATTTTATTGGTCAACTAACGGTCAAACGGATGGTTTCCATCCA
>NC_036242.1:3410869-3460236 GCF_002742605.1 Olea europaea var. sylvestris | reverse complement strand
GGGGGGGCGGGGTGGGGGTGGGGGGTGATTTTTTTAAGTTGGTCAAATTTACCTTTCTACCCTTTTAAGTTGATCAAAATTCAAATTTATTGGTCAACTAACAGTCAAACGGACGGTTTCCATCCATTTGGACCCGCGGTGCATACTTTTGAAAGATTTGAAACTGTGGGTGGCACAAACGAAAAGTTTGGACAAAGTCTGCTAATAAACGAAAGATTTGGTACCTCAACTACAATTTTTCCTTAAAACAATCTTATTATAGTCAGAGTACTTAAAGTCTGTTCAAGTTGTTTATTATTTTTATATTTATTCAATGTAGGATTTATCCCTTGACAAGCCTCGGAAAATGTTGGCATGTTTGAGTAGGTCAATCTTTGAGTTCATTTGGTCGTTTCAGTCTTAATCGGATCAAATTGCTCATAAAAATTTCATAGGCTGTGATATTCTACTGAAACTTGGGATTCCATTTTAGAAAATCAACCTTATTAAAAGAAATAACTAAAATTTTTATATGTTGATTATTTTAAACTCTTTATTGGACGCGGTTAGGACACTCTGAAAGCCATGTGAATGGAGTTTCTACGCTTTTCAAAAAGACACATCCAAAAGAGGTTGCCAATGCTAGACACAGGAAAAAGTTTTATACGGAATTTTGTATTTTGAGAGTTGATTTTACACGAGATAAGATATAGCAAAAAGAAAAAAAATGTAGTCTCTCCCTCTAATCATTTGTATATGAATATAAATATATATAAGAGGATTTTCTTGAAATACCCCTATTTGAGTTCCATTCTCAAAAAAATTGTTCTTTTTCAAATTCATTTTCAATTCATGTTCTCTCAATAAAATAATTTTACATGTAAAATCAAAATTTATTCTTACTTTTTAACAACGCATTCTCATAATTACAAAACTCATTTTTTTTCTGGCTCAAATATTTATGTTTAAAGAAGGAAAAGGGAAATTAGCATGAACAATAAATTATTCGTTATCTTCTAAGTCTTACTATTGTTCATTATCTTCTAGAAGATTGTCTATGCAATATATCGTAAAGTAATATGTGGGAAAAGATAATTTTATGAATAATAGGACAAAAAATTAGATAGGACACTCGGAAGGTCTATGGTTTTTGTCATTTTTAATTAGAACTGGATGAACAGGGCCACGTAAGCTCTGTCCGTAATTAGGCACCCCCTATTGGAGTGAGGGCCCCAGGACCTACGTGGCTCTATCTAAGCAGATTTATTGTTTTAATTATAAGTATATACGTCCCAAAAAGATTACACAAGCTCTGACGCATGAAAACAACTTGGCCAGCACACATTTGGCAATGTAAAAATTAGTGTGAATCCTCTGTTGATGAAATATCCTCTATTCTTTTTCCTTTTTTTCTTTTTCCTTTTTTTGGGTAATGGCGTGGACCTAAGTGAATGTTTTGAAAAAAATGCAAACATATGAAGTTAAATCTGAAAAAACTATATACCAACCTCTAAGTTTGGTGCGCCAACTCATCTCTCGATTTGATGAACTAATTAGTTTTGATATTCACGAAGCTCCTTATATCACTATCTCGTAATTTTCTCAATGGCTTGAAAGTTGAAATTAAGCCCTTGTTTGAAGGAAATTAAAATCTAATTTTTACTAAATTTTGATATAAAAAAAAATGAAAAGTGTAGTTTAAAGTTGTAGATTTCATGATATACATGATTAAAATTAATTGTTGACTTTGATTTAAATTAAAATCTTAATTAAATGTGATGATTCATTGCATCCTAGTGGCCTAGTGGCTAGTTTCTACTAAGCACAAGTTCAATGGGAGTCATTTTCTATGGAAATGGTAGTTAAAATTTTACATCAGTCCTCCACAGGACGCCACGAACATCAATCCATTAAATATTTGAAATTTATGTTAGGAAAATAATATGTGAGTTGGAAAATCAATAAAATAAAATGCAACAAGTTTCATAACTACAAAACAATTCAATAACTTCTCTTTCCTTTTTTTTTTTTTTTTTTTTTTTTTTTTTGTAAGTGAGCTAAATTGCATACTCCATCGTGATCTCTTATACACGTATTTTTAGTTGTTGAGTACTACATACATAGTCCATCTCATTTTCAATTAGGACCTTTCCTATCTCAACATATGGTTTGGGAATATCGTATTTCATTCTTGCTTAGAGTTTTACATTAAAAGCAAATGCATAATAAGCAAATGCATAATCAAAATAACTGTAGAACTTGATCTCTTGTTACAACAATGCATATATGATTAACCTTATGTTCTTGAAATAGGGAATCAAAATTTTTAATATGTATGAAGCTTGTAGGAGAAACTTTTGATTCTTGAAACTACAGGAAATTTCCTCTCCTCTCTCTCTTTTTCTCTCTGTGCGTGTATGTGCGTGAAAGCAGAATTTTAATGTCCATGGCGATACCTGTGTATTTGGATCAAACGTTGGATCGTTCTGCTTCAAATTCATCTATTCCTCTAAATCCTAGTACCAAAATTCAACTTAGGTCTCTCATAAGGCATCAAATGTTGGATCCTTGTGCTTCTAAATCCAATGATTCCTCCAAATTCTGGTACCAGGATTCAACTTAAGTTTCTCACAAGACAAAGGTCTTGCGTTTGAATTTTACAGGGACACGATAGAAATCCAAGAAGGGTAAGATTGACTTGGCTCTCCCAAAGAGAATAGTACATATGATGCAAAGGTTTTAAAAGAGCCTAAATTTATCTTACCCCTTACAATTGTTTATCACGTTTTCCATGATTTAAATCTAAGACATTGTGTATGAAAGACTCAAGTTAAATCGTGGTCCCAATTGTGAGAGGCGTAAGTTAAATTCTAACTTAAGTCAACGCAGCCCTTTTTGCCACCGTTGTCTACTATACTCTTCTCAATGTTTGCAAATATTACCCTTACATGCGTATTTGCAGAAATCCTAATCAACACAAGGCTGGATTATCTCCTCTTTAATGTCATCCCTTTTGTAACATTTTCAAATGTCAAACAATTAGTTTGTTCTCGTCAACACATCAAAATACTCAAATGATCTTCGATAAACAACCAAATAATCCACGAAAGTACAACTAATTTTATGCGATGAACGGCAAGAATGATAATTTCAAATGCAAAAATGTCTCTTGAAACTGATTCTGATTTGAATGAATTGAAACAAGACATCGGCTACTGAAATTACCCTTTTCTATAACAAACATCCAAGACATATGAGGATATAATAGCACAATGGACTCATTTCATTCAATGGGGACAGTCTCGCAACATTTTACGAAGTTAAGAGATATATGCATGTTGTGTTATGCAAAAGAGACATATACTCTCATTTTCTCCTTCTTTATTCTATTGAACATATTGAAGTACCGAATCATTATTCATTATTTCTTGTTGCCTCTCCTGCTGGATGAAACACAGGAAGGCTCCGTGTGTTGATACTAGCGATTATTGCAGCTCCGACTCTTTCTTTCGAAAATTATTTTACATATAGAAAGACCGAATTAATTGTCACCCATATCTAGTTAAAATAAATAAATAAAAATGTTGTATAGTTTTAGAACTTTGCCGCAAATACTTTAAGGAGATTGGACATTGATTTCTTCAATATTAACTGGAATTTGAAGCTACAAATATAGCTTTTTTAGGGTCCATACATTTCAAACTAATTAATTGTTAAATTTTTACTGTTCAATTTAATATTAAAATATGAAAAGATCTTGAATTCGAATTTGAGTCTCGACGCTTCCCATTTAAATGAACTGCACACATGTTAAGATTCGATGGAAAAAAGTTAAGTTTCGACAGCCACCCATTTTAAATGAATTGTGCATGTGTCAAGATTCTAAAGTAATATTAAATAATATACATATGGTCTTATCTAACAACTTGCTTTTTAAAATCAAGTGATGCAACATAAACTGCATTCGCCAAAGCATTTAATGAATTCAATTGCAATCGATTGTTGAGTCAAAAGCTCTAGAATTTTTTAGTTTTTGTATACTAACTAAGCTTGAATGCCTGTTTGAGCAAATATTTATTTTATATTGTCACAAGATTAAGGAATCACACGGTTATTCTAAACGCGAAAATGGAAAAAAGACGATGTATTTAAATAATAGAGAATAATATTGTACTTTTCAAGAGTGACGGCCTAGTTCTCGAGGATGGTCAGCCCTTGTTGCAGATTGAGGTTGTGACGTGAAAATCCCTTGAGAAATTTTGATTCAGAGTTTAGAAAACAACCAAACGAACACCACTTAACCTCATCTCGGCCCAAAACTTTAACCTTCAGTTTGATTGCTCCAAGAATTCTCAAACCCCATAAAGAGGAATGGATGGCGGTGGTACTACCAAGAGGAGGAAGAAGAAGATGCAACAATGATAAGAAACCTTTCCCCTTCCCCCAAGCCGGCTGCTCCTCTTTCTCTCATTTCCTTCTCTCTTGCACACACACATCACAAAAACCAGCTGCAGGAGGATAGATATAGAAATGGGTATTAGGTCACAAACAATTGGACTTAACTTATTCATTTAGCCAAAGATATATCTCTCTCAATGGTTTAAGTTAATGGACCAACAATAATCCAGAACCACATACTAATCAAACCACCAATCTAATTCCAACTTGGGCATTCCAAAAGTTTCGGTCGTATTCGAGTCGGGCCAAGTCCATGGTTTCTATAAATTATCTACTATTTTAAATTATTGTCCGATTTATTGGGTATTAAAACCCAACAACCTGAACCAATCAATATATGTTATTTGATATGTTTGGTTTAGTGTTTTAGATTGTGCAGAAAAAATTGTTATATTTTATGAATCTTTAGGGCGAATAGTGGTGGCCCTAAAGCAGCAAATTCGCATCTCTCCACGTTATGAAGTCAGAAAGGTCTGCTCTGGTAAATTTGCTTAAATCTTTATATTTTTGCACTAGCAAATCATCGTGTGGGGTAATCATTAGGTTTGAGGGTTGTCATTGCCCGTGCTAGAAATTAGGGTTACGTGCTCTTGAGTATTTGATTAAGTATGTGTCTTTTAGTTAAATCAGTGTTTAAGTCTTAGTGATATAACTGTCATGAAACTAATTATCTATTAGATGTAGTTTTCTGTTGCATTGTTACTTCCACTGCTTATTAATTTCGTTAGAATTACCATGACCTTACCCGTTTCGAACATTCCTTTGATCTAAGACTGCGAGTCTTACGAAACCCTGGGAATCTAGAATGACGTATATTGTCTGAAACCCTATGACTACTTTGTGTGGTTTGATTGTGTTTTGTGCACTCTTTGACTATTGTGTAAAGATGACAACTCGCAACTTTGATTTGGGGATTTCTAACGGAACGGGTGACTTTTATATTTGGCAACAAAAAATGAAGGGTATTTTAGTCCAACAAAAAATTTCAAAGGCCATTGAAAGCAAATTTTCAACTGATTTTTCAAAAGAACAAAGAGAAGAATCCGATGAGCTTGCTTACACCTCAATCATTTTACACTTGTCTGACGTCGTTTTAAGAAATGTGGATAAACTGAAAACCACCAAAGAACTTTGAAAAAAATTAGAAGACTTATATTTGTTTAAGTCTACACCAAATAAACTTTACTTGTTCGAACGTTTTTTCATTTTTAAAATGGATCTTTCAAAGGATCTCGATGACAATTTAGACATGTTTAACAAGTTGGTGCAAGATCAAGGTTGGTCCTGTGACCTTCAGGGCCTGAGGCGAGCTTCGTAAAGTAGGCCCCCCAAAACCATATTTTTTTCCCTTCCCCAATCAAATAGACATTAGATTTTATTCCTATTGAGCAATAACTTGGGAGGTTGAATTTCAAGAATTCAATATATTACCATTGTAACACAATAAATAAGATAAACTTCAATCAAAAGACAAAAACAGATTACAACTTTCAAAAAACAGAGCATGTAGTAGAAGATATAAAATCAAAACAATTCCATGTGTGTATATGTGTTTGAGCTTGTTTATGTGTACATTGAAATAATGTATCTCACTTACTAGGACTAAAATTATCAGTAGCTTGTTTGAGTCCGTCATAGGTAAAGTTCCTCCAAGAATGCTTAGGGACTACAACATCTACACAATTAATGGCGTCTTCTGTACTACGATTCCTCCCAACTTTCCTAGTTTCCTTTCAAACTCTGCTTCTGCTGCTATGATCTGAATCCAAACCTGATATGGGTATCTCCAAAACTCCCCTTGGAGACTATTGCTATTCCTCCATTCCTTCTTCATTTTTCTTGGTTTCTGTGCCTTGCTCTTCATTTTTCACATTTTCTAATGATTTTGGGTCGGAATTTTTTCCGTCTTGTGTTACAACAAGATTGCTTTCTTCTTCCATTTCTTCAATTTTCTTGTTTTCCAAAACAGTTTTGCCTTCCAAAACCATCTTAGATTCAAATTCAATAGTGTATTATGCAATCTCTTGTTAACTTTAACCAATACAACAACAAACAAAATACATTATGCAAAAAAATTTATATTATAGAATGACAAAACCAACAATGTTTCAAACAATCGGATAAACAATCTCAATCATAAAAACAATAACAAAACAATCACAATCATAAAAGACAATCACGTTAATCTTGTTTAATGTTAAAGTTATGTTCGACCCACCCATCTTTTATAGTTTTACTTCAGTAAAATTAGGTGACACATCTTTCACAACATAACAAGCTGATCTTTAAATTATTTTTACTCAAAAAATAATCGAATAAAATCATCAGAAATAACTCACCAATAAAATGACCAAAATTAATTAGCAGAAATAAATTTACCAAAAGCTTATATAAAACATGACCAAAAAACTTCAGGAAAAATTAATTAGCAGAAATAAAATGAGGAAATTTCTTATTTCATTCATCTACATCATGGATGCAGTGAAACTAATTCACCAACAAAATTTACATCACTAGAGCAAATAAGAACATCTGACACACATAACATACCCATAATCCACGAAGTCATTTGCCAACAAAATGCGGTAGGGCGGAGATAGTGGCCGTCTGGCGGAGGACGATGATCCATCAGCGGCTCACATACTTGGCTGGAGAATTGCTCACCTCCAATTTTAGATTTGCAAGTCCAATAGGGTTTTGCTATTGGTGATTTGGGAGAAGTGAGAACGGGAGAGGTTGGCCAACATTTTAATTTATTATCAATTCTTAATATTAATGGGCCTAATTTAAAAAGTCCAAAATAAAAGGCCCACACTTTAAAAAAAAAATAATAATAATAAAAAATTGGCCCAATTAACACTCATCATCTTTCTCTCTCTAGCAGTCTGGCTCCAAGCTTCCTTCCACGCTGCAACAATGGCGATTGCAAGTCCGCCAATTGGCCCCCTAAAATTTTTTGCTTGAGGCGCAGCCGTGCAGGCCTTCCCTCCACACTACAACAATGGTGACTGCAAGTCTGCCAAGGCCAACGAAATGAGGCCCCCTAAAATTTTTGGGATGAGGTGCAAGCCTCATCTGTCTCCCCTCAGGACCGGCTCTATGCAAGATATAGTTAATTGTGATGAGGTTGTGTTCGAAACTTATAAGGCTATAATTTTGCTCGATGTGATTCCTAATTCCTATAAGAAAGTTAAGAACGCCATTAAGTATGGTAGAGATACGTTGACATCTGAAATTATTATAGACTCCCTTAGGAGTAAAGAAATGAAAATTATAGTTGAAAAACACGATAAGAGGAGCAGTGAGTTATATATGATGCAGAGTAGAACTCAATTTAGGCAAAATAGTCATGATGGATATCAAAGTGGTGGCAAGTCAAGTGGCAATTGATGGAAAAAGAAGGGCAAGCCTAGATCTAGATCAAAATCTAGGACGAAGGCCAGAAAATGCTATGTCTGTGGAAACATGGGGTATTTCATAAAAGATTGTCATAAAGAAAAGGGCAAGTTAAAGATTAAGGAGAGATATGAAGTAAATGTGTTATCCTCTACATCTGAGATAGATAACGGTGAGGTCTACATGCTTACAAGTCCAGTTGCATACACTGCTGAATTGAATCTAACTGCTAACTCCCGCATACATGAGTGAATACTTGATTTTGGTGCATCGTTCCACGTGATGTCTAAAAAGAATTTATTTCATAACTTGCATGAATCTAATGTTGGGCATGTTGTACTATGTGATAACTTTGCCTATACTATTGCTGGAATTGGTGACATAAACGTAAAATTTGACACGGATTTTTTGTACATATTAAAAGATGTTAGATATATTCCTGAATTGTCTAGGAATTTGATTTCAATAGGAAGACTTGAAAAGGATGACTTTACTGGTAAAATTGAACATGGTATGCTAAAATGATTAAGGGTGCTTTAGTTTCCACTAAGGGAACTAAGAAAAATGATATCTATATCACTACTGGGAAAGTGATTAGAGGTTTGAACTCCTCTATATCTTCTGTCAAGATTGATCACACACACACACATAGTATAATAGACTTGCACACGTAGGCATTAAGGGACTTAAGCTATTTAATGAAAAATGTGCATTTGGTAATGACTTTGTGTCAGATTTGTCATTTTGTGATCACTGTGTGCTTAGTAAGCATCATAAAACTTCATTCTCCACAAGTGTTCATAAAGATAAAGGCATGCTTGAATATGTGCATTCTGATCTGTGGAGTCCTGCTAGTAATCCCACATTGGGTGAGAATAGATATTTTCTATCTATTATCGATGATTATACTAGGAAAGTATGGGTCTATCTATTGAAAGATAAATTTCAGACTTTCCATAACTTTAATAACTGGAAGAGACAAGTAGAAAATCAAACTGGCAAGAAAATCAAAATTTTAAGGACGGATAACGGTCTAGAGTTTTGCAACATGGAATTTGATAGTATGTGTAAAGAAAATGACATAATTAGACATAAGACTGTCCGTTAGACTTCCCAGCAAAATAGGGTAGCTGACAGGATGAATAGAACCATACTTGAAAAAGTATTATGCATGATGTTAAGTTCTTGTATCCCCAAATATTTTTGGGGTGAGTCTATTATAACTGCTTGCTATTTGATTAATTTGACTCCATCTGCTGCATTGAATGGTGACGCTTCGCATGAGAGATGGTCGGGTAAACTGAGTGATTATTTTATGCTTAGAATCTTTGGTTGTGCCGCTTTTTCTCATCAAAGTGAGGGAAAGCTAGAACCTAGAGCTAGAAAGTGCGTCTTTCTAGGGTATCCCAAGGGTGTTAAGGGATACAAATTATGGGATAGAAGTTAAAAGGGGGTTAAGATCATCGTGAGTATGGATGTCACATTTAACGAGAATGAGATGCCATGTATTAAAGCGAAAATCGAACTTGTGGGTGAAACTGATCCAGGAGAGGAAAGAGATCGATTTAAGGTGGAGTTAGGAATACTTAATACACCTACCCCTACCACTCCTAATGAGGTGGAAATTCAAGTTCAGGAACCTGAAGTGGAGCACGGTAATGAAGTAATGATGGAAGAACACCCTGAGGAAGAAAATCCCTTAGCTAATTATAATCTAGCTAGGGATAGAAAGAGGAGACAGACGAGAGAACCTATAAGGTTCGATTTTGAATCTGAATTAGCTTTCGCCTATACTAGTTATGAAGAGCTAGCTGATAAAGAGTCGAAAACCTTTGAAGAGACGATAGGTAGTGATCAATCTAAGGAGTGGCTTAAGATAATTAAAGAAGAGATGAGTTATCTAGAAAAGAATCAGACTTGGGAGCTAGTACCTAGGCCAAAGAAAAAATCAATTGTCGATTGCAAATGAATTTTTAAGGTTAAGAAAGGTACTAGCAGCTCAGAACCCTTAAGGTTTAAAGTTATGCTAGTGGCTAAAGGTTATACACAGAAGAAGTGCGTTGATTATAATGAGATTTTTTCACCAGTTGTTAAGTACACGACTATTAGGGTCATGCTTGCCTTGGTTGTGCATTTTGATTGGGATCTTGAACAACTTGATGTAAAAATTGCTTTCCTACATGGTGGGCTTGGCGAATAAATCTTATGAATCAACCAAAAGTTTTTAATGATAAATCAAAACCTGATTATGTGTATTTTCTGATAATGTCCTTGTATGGGTTAAAACAATCTCCTAGACAATGGTACAAGAGATTTGATTCATTTGTACTCACTATAAGGTTTCAAAGAAGTAAATTTGATCATTGCTTGTTTTTTCAACACAATGAGACTGACGATAATTATGTGTTTCTGTTGCTTCTTGATTGGTTCTTCCTCTAAGTGGATAAATAATATAAAAGTAAAATTAAGTGGTGAATTTGACATGAAAGACCTAGGTAAGATTAAGAGAATCCTAGGCATGGAAATAGAAAGAGACTAAACAGGGATTCCTTCAATATTTTCTAGAATTTCAAGGTACAAACTATTGCAAGCTAATTTACTAGATTCTTAGAAAAATTGAAGAAATTCAATGGCAACAAGACTTTGATTTTTACTTTCACCCGTAACTGAGAGGCAACTCTAATCACTGACTTGGTAAGACTTCGATTTTACACTCGAGCTAGACCTTAGTATAAGGAAGAAAAAAAATGATGAAGAAGAAGGAAAAAGGAAATTCTTGGTTTTAATTGTAAATTCTAACGATTGCCATATATACATCTACTGCTACTAATAAATTGTACTTTTAAATTTTCTAACAATTTAAAATGAAAATACACTTTAAGTCGTACTAAATTTATAAAAATTAAAAAAATATATAGAAGGAAAAAAAAAACTATAAAAGACCATGACCAAAGCGTAACTCGAAAAGACGGCCCGGCGGTTTTGACATGTAAATGAATAATTCTTGCTTGTATTACAATTATCTAAACGAGAAGTTTCGCTGAAAATACAAAATATGATGCCTACTTAAATTATTATATTTAAAAATATATATATTATGCTGCATAATGAGATTTAAGAATCAAATACGAGATTAAATTTTGTATCATAATTTTCGATTCAATTGCATATATCTATCTAATTCAATAATTTCGATTTAATTGCATAATTGGTCTTCCTTAAGTTCCAAAAGTGTGCAATTAATTAGTCGCGGACTTCTTATAAAAATGTTTTTGAGTTATCAATAAAATTTAACATATTACATTCCATCACTCACTCACCATCTTTCATTACTTACTCAACTTATATCTTTTGTCACGCTTTACTCGTTAAACTTTAAAATGATTTCGAGCCGTCAGTGACTTTACTCGCTGAGCTCACCTGTTCAAAAATAAAAAATAAAAAAAATTTGAAGTGTAAAATAACATATATGAAGACGGCGCCCTTATTTCCTCTTGAATTACGTTGTGAAAACTCTAAAATCTATATTTTGTTCACCTGGATTAATATTATTAACTCTAAGTCGAAAATTTCATTGTCCTTTTGAAATATATATTTTTTACTTTCTTGATTTGGGTCTATGATTTCAATCGGAAAAAAAAATTTTATTTATTTAATTTTCTTGACGTAAAAGAAGAGTATTATCTGAATCAAAATTTAGGTAAATTTGAAGCTAGTATTCTTGTTTCCTCTTGAACATAGCTTTCTATGATTAGAGAAATCACGTCTTCTTGTTCAATATCAATATCCTCATTTTAGATTGAGAGCTCATTATCTAATTGATATTTATTCTATTTTATTTTCTTAATCTAAGTTGAATGTCATAAAAAATCAACTTTACTCAAAAATATTATGAAATTCAATAATCACTCAAAAGAATTTTAAAGTTCAATGTGTAAAGCATTACGGAGATATAAGTTCAGTAACTATTGAAGTATGGTGAGTGAGTGAGTGATTGAGTGCAAATATTAATGTGTTAAAATTAAATTATCACTCGATAGTATTTTGGAGTTTAGTGATCTATATAACATTGTGAGTAAGAGATGCAACATGTTAAAGTTCAGTGACCCGTTGAAAGCATTTTAAAGTTCAGTAAGTAAAACGTAACAAAGGTATAAGTTCAACAACTAATAAAACATTTAACTCCTAATTCTCATTATAATTCATTATTCCTCGTAGCTATCTCCTACTGAAATAATATTAAACAAAAGAAGGCTTCTTATGTGGATACTATCAATTATTGCAAGCACACCAACTATATCTTTTTTTTACTATTATTTTTCATCTTCAATAATAGAATTAATTATCACGCTTATATATAAAAAAAAAAAAAAAAAAAAAGTCCAATAGTTTTAGACCTTTGTCGCGCATAATTTAAATTTTGAGGAGACTAAGCAGTGTTTCTTTCAATGTTGTCTAGAATTTCAAGGTACAAACTGTTGCAAGCTAATTTACTAGATTCTTAGAAACATTTAAGAAATTTTATACTTGAGCTAGACCTTCTAACAATTGAAAATTAAAATACATTTTAAGTCGTTCTAAATTTAAATTTGAAAAAAAAAAAAAAAAAAAGGAAAAAAAAAAGGACCACTATAAAAGATCAACCAAATCGTAACTTGAAAAGACAGCCTAATCATTTTGATATGTAAATGTATAATTCTTGCTTGCATTATAATTTTCTAAATGAGAAGGTTCGCTGAAAATACAAAATATGATGCCTACTTTAATTATTATTATCTTTAAAAAAAATTATTACGCTGCATAATGAGATTTAAGAATCAAATACAAGATTTAATTTTGTATCATAATTTTCGGTTAAGTTGCAGATATCTCTCTAACACAGTAATTTGAACAATGTAATCCTGGTATATTTTTATCCATGCACCGCCTAAAAAGAACCTATCAGGTTGGACCCATGCCAGAGATAATAAAGGCTCATACCTTACGCGGAAAAATAATTATGTCTTGAGTTTGTTCAATTAATCTTGGCCAACTCTCAATCCATGGCATCCAGCTTAGTTGACAGCTTCCAACAGCGGAGTGCAAAATCTATATATAAAGGGTTTTCAGAATCCAACTTTTATTCATCAAAAACAAACATATTCTAGCTCTTCTTCTCAAAATGGCAATCTTTTCTAATTCTGAAGCTTTAGCGAATTTATTGATTCTTTCAGTTTCTGTCGTCTTGTCCTGTTTCACAATCCCTACAGCTGGTAACTTCTACCAAGATGCTGATATTACTTGGGGTGACGGGCGTGGAAAGATAGTCGAAGGTGGAAGAATGTTGACGTTGTCACTTGACCAGTATTCTGGTTCTGGATTTCAGTCCAAGAATGAGTACTTGTTTGGAAGATTTGACACGCAACTCAAACTTGTTCCTGGAAACTCTGCTGGAACCGTAACCACTTTTTTTGTAAGTCTTCAGTTGTCCTTCAGTTTGGGTCTAACCCCAAACTTATTTAAATAATGCTTGGTTTGTGTGTTGATGAACTGATCGTTGAATTTCCATGAGCAGTTATCGTCTCAAGGAGCTGGTCATGATGAAATTGACTTCGAGTTTCTTGGCAATGCATCTGGACAGCCATACACTGTTCATACCAATGTGTATTCCCAAGGGAAAGGAAATAAGGAACAACAGTTCCATCTCTGGTTCGATCCGACAGCAGCTTTCCACACCTACTCAATTGTGTGGAATCCTCGACGCATCATGTAAATAAAAATCCCTCGAATCTTATTTTCATTTATCCTTAACTTATCTGCAAAGCATTACTAATTCTATTGGTGAAATTCAGTTTCTTGGTGGACAATAGTCCTATTAGAGTATTCAACAATCACGAGGCAATTGGCATTCCGTTTCCTAAGGTCCAACCCATGAGAGTGTACTGCACCTTATGGAATGCAGATGACTGGGCAACACAAGGCGGGCGAGTGAAGACAGACTGGACAAAAGCGCCTTTCACTGTATACTACAGAAACTTTAATGCCAATGGCTGTGTATCCGGAACATCTGGTAGATCTTGTGCCAATTCCGGAGCATGGCAAACTCAACAACTTGATGCAAAGGGAAGAAATAGGCTCCGTTGGGTACAGCAGCACCACATGGTCTATAACTACTGTGCTGATGTTCAAAGGTTTCCTCAAGGCTTCTCTGAAGAATGCAAGCGTTCAAGATTCTAGGAAATTTGTGGTGGAATGGTTCGCTGTTTCATCGATGTTGTGTGATTAATTTTATGTTTGTGTGAATTCGTCATTTCTTATTCCTCTTAGTCAAATGTGAATGTATTGATTGGAATTGATACTATAAATTGTTCATGTTGCGATAACATTGTCATTCAGTATTTTTATTAATTTATCTACTGAAGAAATTTTCGTTGGCAAATCAAATTTATATAATTATTTATAATTTCGTTTTACTAAGTAAAAAATCATTCCGAATTTTTAGTGAATGTCTTCTAAGTAATATTCAGTTTTTTATAATTTTATTAATTTATTTAACAACAGGCATTCTTTGTCTATTGAAAATTTATCCAAACGTTTTCCATAATTTTATTAATTTCTCCAATATGGTGAAAAATTCAGGGAAAGTTTTGATTGAACTAATATTAATTAAGAAATATAGAAGCAATTGAACATATTTGTTTTTTTTTTTTTATAGATTATGGATAACTTTGATTAAGCTATTAAATATGATTGTTGAAGCTTGTGCAATTTCACAATATATAATTATCATTCTATATCTTATCTCATGAGTTTAGTTCTTATAGTTGTATACTAGATTGAATTCACTAATTAAATCAATATCTTGAGTTGAAATCAATCTTACCTAATTGAGTCAACTTACTAAATATCTATTTAAATCTGAATAAGTCTCAACTAAACGCATTAAATCAATCTAAGATTTCGACTGAAGATTGCAAAATTAGTAAATGTGTAAATTGCTTTTACCCAATTATTGAATCTTACCATATGGTTTAAATTTATAACCATCTCTCGGTTTGTTATATTCATAAATTAACTAAGTTCAGTGATCGTAAAATCAATACATAAAATTAACTAAGCAGAACTTGAAAATTGAAATTAAACACCAAAATGTATGAAAAAAAATCACCATTATAAAAGTAAAAAATATGAAAAATTACACCAAGAATTTTTCTTAATCACATCAAAATCTTGAAATCTTTACCTTCGATTTTCTATTTTGTTCTATATTCTTTCTCCGTGTATTCTCTTTCATTTTCTCCCTTGATTTGACCTAAACTAAGTCTTTATATAGCGTCTAATTTGCCTTGAAAACCGAGTGCATGAAAGGATCAAAATACCCGCAAATAAAATAATAGCCGAAAACAATTATATAGACGAGGGGACTGCGGCTTGCATAATGCGATCGGACCACGGCTAGTCCCTATAAGGTGACCACAGGTAGCTGCAATTGCAATACTCCAATGTTCTCTTTTTGCATTTTGGTCCCTGCTTCAAGCTTTTATTGAACGAATTTTGTTCGTTTTCAATCCAAATCTTTAATATTAATCCCACAACTCCAAAGACGTTTGTCCACGAATGTCCATAGTCATTCAAAATTGGTCTTCCTTAAGTTCCGAAAGTTTGCAATTAGTCCCAGACTTCTTGTAATTTGAATTTCACTCTTGAAATTAGTGAATTTCCTCCAATTGCTTTCTTAATATAATTGCTTCAAACCAACTCTAATTTATCTTGAAATAAATTTTTTTTCCCTACTCCAAGTACTTCCAACTTTGGATTTTTTTACTTACGATGACTAGATTTACATTAAAATTGTGTAGAAATTAACTTAATTCGCAAATATATATCAAGTTTATAAGTGAGAATAAACATGCAAAACACATATATATCAAATAACCGGGGAAAAAAAATCTAAGACAACTAATCTTATACCCATCAACGAATACTTTCATGACGGCTAACATTAGTTGTTGTTGTTTGGGGATGGATGTGCCACGAAAATGAGAATGAAGACTGAAGTGCCACATTTTGCAAAACTTGAGGAACTAGCATGTAACTTTTGTTGGGAATTTACTTAAACATGCACAGCGGAATTTAACAAATTTCAATTCCCATTCAGGATTCAACTTTGTATTTAGATAAAAACTGTGATGAGAAATATACCTTTACTTGTGATTTGCAAACTCCTTCGCGTTATTCCTTTCCAGCAGCTTGAATCTGCCTCCCACAGCTGTCCAATAGTCCAGCCTCCAATGAAATCCACACAGAGAGTAGACTGCAACTGCTAGGGTTTCTTTCTTGTGCCAGCAAGAATAATGAATAACTTATGGACCTCAAACCCTAGCTGTGTATATATATAAACCCAAACGGACCCGGCCCGGTCCAATATTTAATTAATCCAATTAATCAAACCTGGTCTGTGAATTAATTAATCCAATTAATTAATTCGGGATTATAAATAGCAAATTCAATTAATTAATTTATCCAACGATTGTTAAATTAATCAATTGACAATTTACAGTCTTCCAATTCCCTTTTGTGTGCGACCCATTAGGTTCCCGACCACGATACCTAACGTCGTGAAATATTATTTTGATCTAATCAAAATTGATAAATTAATACACCCTTTTAATTTATCGTCAATTCACATTCGCCGTCCCTGATTGATATCTAGCAATGTGTCAGGGCAATACATGTGACGGGAAATGTCACGTGGTATGACAAAACCAAATTCGTTCGTTTACCGTGAAATTATTATCCCTTCGTCAATACGATCCGATCAATTACGAGATATGGAATTGTGTCAATCTCGATCATTGATCATATCTTTCATTCCACTATTAAGTCAATATAAATCGAAAACTCCTTTTCGACTTATGAGTACACCTTGGCCAAGGATTTCATCATCGACTTAATTGAATGAAACGCTGATCATAATCTCCTACTATCTAAGAGTGACGAATCCTTTATTGATCAATCACAACTTTCATACGATTCTTGACGTACCCGAACGATGTCGTATTTGCGGCCCCTTTCAGAGCAACATCCAACACCGCCAAAGTATGACTGCCCTCATATAGGGTACTATGACGACCTCAAGTCAAAGGATCAATTCCACTACCGAACGTTAGAGATTAGCCACTGACACTCAGATAGTTATCCATGTGGAATCTCTTAGCGGGTCTCCAATGTTTTGTTCTATAACAAAACATTCACGTGTTCATTTAAGTGTCACCACACTTTAGCTCGTGAGATCAGCTACTTACTTCACAAGTAAGAAATGTCACACGTGATGGTCTAACTGTATTAACGATATCCGTATCTCGTTATTACTTATGACCATGATTTATTCAAGATCCAATTATATGTAATTTGTATCTCACAATCACAACTCCTTGTGATTAACAGATTACCTAAAATTGGATCTTCGGATTCTATTATTTAATATTATTTATTACAAAATTGATTTAAATAAATAATAGATCTCGCCAAAATCAAATGCATTAAATATATTAAAAGCGTTTACAACCTAAATCGATTGGATCTAGGGCATAACACTTACAACTTTCACCATCTTTATTCATTTTGAACATATCCAATCCAATCACTAGTTCTCGAAGTTAAGTGTGTCATTAGTAACTGTACACTTTAGACACTGAACTTAAAAATGCTTCACAATGGTCACTGAAATTTAACACACTACTCTCTATCACTCACTCATTCACCATGTTTCATTAGTCATCGAACTTTAAAAATGTTTTCAAGTGATCATTAAAATTTAACATATTACATTCCATCACTCACTCACCATCTTTCATTATTTACTCAACTTATATTCCATCCCACTTTATTCGTTAAACTTTAAAATACTTTCAAGTGGTCACTCACTTTACTCACTGAGCTCACGTGTTCAAAAATTAAAAATTTTGAAATATAAAATAACATAAATGAAGACAGCACCCTTATTTCCTCTCGAATTACCTTGTGAAAACTTTAAAAATTATATTTTGTTTGTCTTGATTAATATTATTAACTCTAAATCGAAAATTTCACTATCTGTTTGAAATATAATTTTTTATGTTCTTGATTTGGGTCTACGATTTCAATCGGAATAAAATAAATAATTTTTTTATTTTATTTTCTCGACGTAAAAGAAGAGTATGATCTAAATTAAAATTTATGTTAATTTGAAGCTAGTATTGTTCTTTCCTCTTGAACATAGCTTTGACAGCCAGAAAAATCATGTCTTCTTCATCAATATCAATATTCTCATCTCAGATTTAGAACTTATTATCTAGTCGATATCTATTTTATTTTCTTTTCTTGATCAAAACTGAATCTCATAAAAAACCAACTTTACTCGAAGATATCATGATATTCAAAAGCATTTTAAAATTCAGTGTGTAAAGCGTGATGGAGTTATAGGTTCAGTGAGTATTGAAACTGTTTCTGATCATACATAGCAATCTTATGAGGTCCACGTGGAAGCTCCATAGTCACACACGTGGCATTGGGTCAAGTAAAAGAAGAGTCATAGATAAGTTCAATGGCCGAGGTTGTTGCATTGAGTGTTGAGGTCATTTTACTAGAATTCTCCAAAGTGGTCCTAGCCTATGTTCATCCGAAGTGGGGTTACTTCCTTAGTCCAAACCCTATAACTTCCGAAGTCCTTAATTCCCAAAAGAGGGTCTGATAAGCGTATCTTAGGGATTGATTGATGTGACGTTCTTATTAAATAAATGTTAAGAATGTTAGCATAGGGATGTAGAGTGACTAACCCTTTGTCAAATGTCTGGCATTATAATTAATGTGAGATAGAATTGATGCGACGCCAAGGTATGTAGAGTGGCTATCCCCTTGTCAAATGTCTGCCATTATAATTAATGTGAGATAGAATTGATGCAATGCCAGGATCTTGTAAATCAGGCCATGTTGATCGGATCCAACTATAACCAAGTCGGCCTAATCACTATAAATAGCTGGTTCTTGTATCATTTAGAGGGATGGATCTTTGAACATAAAAGAAAACAGTACACACACACGCATATTTCTTCATAAAATTGTCCCTTCCATCTCCTTCTTCCACAAACGTACACATTTTCAGTCAACATATTACAAAATACATCTACGTGTATCTTATCTTCGAACGACACATGTTGGCCATTTTCGGAGGTCAACAGAAACATAATAAGTGAGTGATGGAGTGCAATGTGTTAAAATTTAACAATTACTCGAGTTTATTTTAAAATTCAGTGACATATATACCATTGTGAGTGGAAGATGAAGTACAACGTGTTAAAATTCAATGATCCGTTGAAAACTTTTTAAAGTTAAGCAAGAAAAACGTAACAAAGGTATAAGTTCAACAACAAATGAAACATTTAACTCCTAATTCTCCTTATAATTTATTATTCCACGTAGCTATCTCCTATTGAAATAATATTAAACAACAAGGCTTGTTGTGTGGATCCTATCAATTATTGCAAGTATACACCAACTATATCATCTTCAATAATAGAAATAATTATCACGCTTATCTAAAAAAATGTCCAATAGTTTTACACCTTTGTCACTCATAATTTGAATTTTGAGGTGACTGAACAGTGATTCTTTCAATATTGTCTAGAATTTCAAGGTACTAACTATTGCCAGCTAATTTACTATATTCTTAGAAACATTCAAGAAATTCAATGGCAACAAGACCTTCATTTATTTTATTTTCACCCTTTCTCCCCGTAACTGAGCGGCGACCCTAATCACTGACTTGGTAAGACTTTGATTTTATACTTGAGCTAGACCTCAGTATCAATGATCGGGGGAAAAAAAATGAGTTTCTTGATTTTAATTGTAAAATCTAATGATGGGCATACATCAACTGCTGCTAATAAATTATATTTTTAAATTATTTTCTAACAATTTAAAATGAAACTACATTTTAAATCGTACTAAATTTAAAAAAAAAAAATAGAATATGTATATATACGTAGATATGTACATATACGAATATATGTAATATATATATATAGCCATGACCAAACCGTAATATGAAAAGACGGCCTAGTAGTTTTGACATGTAAATGTCTAATTTTTATTTTTATTTTTTATGACGGAGGAACCCACAGCCGCTGTCCTTCAAATGCGCACTAGGTAAACCTTCAGGTTGATGCAACAGCTTGCAAACCACACCAGTTAAGTAAATCGCACTAAACAAGCCCGGTGCGATAGACTCGATCGAAAAAGTCTTGGTAGAGGGAATCAAACTCGTGATCAAAGGCCTCCATGCCCACCTACTTCACCAACTCGGCCACCCCAATTCTTGCTTGTATCACAATTATCTAAATGAGAAGGTTCGTGGAAAATACAAAATATGATGCCTACTTAAATTATTATGTTTAAAAAAATTATCATGCTGCATAATGAGATTTAAGAATCAAATACAAGATTTAATTTTGTATCATAATTTTCAGTTAAGTTGCATATATCTTTCTAACTCAATAATTTTGAACAATGTAATCGTGGTTGGTACATTTTGATCAATGCACCGCCTAAAAAGAACCCCTCAGGTTGGACCCATGCCAGAGATAATAAAGGCTCATACCTTACGCGGAGAAATAATTATGTCTTGAGTTTGTTCAATTAATCTTGGCCAACTCTCAATCCATGGCGTCCAGCTTAGTTGACAGCTTCCAACAGCGGAGTGCAAAATCTATATATAAAGGGTTATCAGAATCCAACTTTCATTCATCAAAAACAAACACATTCTATCTCTTCTTCTAGAAATGACATTCTTTTCTAATTCTAAAGCTTTAGCAAATTTATTGATGATTTCACTATCTGTAGTCCTGGCCTGTTTCACAATCCCTGCAGCTGGTAACTTCTACCGAGATGCTGATATTAATTGGCGTGACGGGCGTGGAAAGATATTCGAAGGTGGAAGAATGTTGACGTTGTCACTTGACCAGTATTCTGGTTCTGGATTTCAGTCCAAGAATGAGTACTTGTTTGGAAGATTTGACACGCAACTCAAACTTGTTCCTGGAAACTCTGCTGGAACCGTAACCACTTTTTTTGTAAGTCTTCAGTTGTCCATCAGTTTGGATATAACCCCAAACTTATTCAAATAATGCTTAGTTTGTTTGTTGAATAATTGATCGTTGAATTCCATGAGCAGTTATCGTCTCAAGGAGCTGGTCATGATGAAATTGACTTCGAGTTTCTTGGCAATGCATCTGGACTGCCATATACTGTTCATACCAATGTGTATTCCCAAGGGAAAGGAAATAAAGAACAGCAATTCCATCTCTGGTTCGATCCGACAGCAGCTTTCCACACCTACTCAATTGTGTGGAATCCTCGACGCATCATGTAAATAAAAATCCCTCGAATCTTATTTTCATTTATCCTTAACTTATCTGCGCATATCATTACTAATTCTGTCGGTGAAATTCAGTTTCTTGGTGGACAATAGTCCTATTAGAGTATTCAACAATCACGAGGCAATTGGCATTCCGTTTCCTAAGAGCCAACCCATGAGAGTGTACTGCAGCTTATGGAATGCAGACGATTGGGCAACACAAGGCGGGCGAGTGAAGACGGACTGGACAAAAGCGCCTTTCACTGTATACTACAGAAACTTTAATGCCAATGGCTGTGTATCCGGAACATCCGGTAGATCTTGTGCCAATTCCGGAGCATGGCAAACACAACAACTTGATGCAAAGGGAAGAAATAGGCTCCGTTGGGTACAGCAGCACCACATGGTCTATAACTACTGTGCTGATGTTCAAAGGTTTCCTCAAGGCTTCTCTGAGGAATGCAAGCGTTCAAGATTCTAGGAAATTTGTGGCGGAATGGTTTGTTGTTTCATCGATGTTGAGTGATTAATTTTATGTTTGTGTGAATTCATCATTTCTTATTCCTTTTAGTCAAATGTGATTGTATTGATTGGAATAATAAGGATAAATGATACTACACATGGTTCATTTCACGATAATATTGTCATTCTGTATTTTTATTAATTATATTTCGAAGAAATTTTCATCGCCAAATCAAATTTATAAAATTATTTATAATTTGATATTACTAACTAAAAAATAATTCCGAATTTTTAGTGAATGTTTTCTAAGTACTATTCAGTTTTTTATAATTTATTAACTTATTTAACGACAGGCATTCTTTGTCTGTTGAAAATTTATCCAAACGTTTTCCATAATTTTATTAATTTCTACAATATGGTGAAAATTTCATGGAAAGTTTTGATTGAACTAATATTAATTAAGAAATATAAAAGCAAATAAACAAAATTGGTTTTATAGATTATGGATAACTTTGATTAAGCTAATAAATATGATTATCGAAGTTTGTGTTTCACGATTTCACCATATATAATTATCATTTTTAATCTCGCCTCACGAGTTCAGTTTTATAGCTGTATACTTGATTGAACTTACTAATTAAATCAATATCTCTGGTTGAAATCAACCTTATCTAATTGAGTCAACTTACTATATGTCTATATAAATCTAAATAAGTCACAACTATACGTGTTAAATCAATCTAAGATTTCAACTAAAGATCTCAAAATTAGTAAATGTGTACATTGCTTTTACTCAATTATCGAATTTTATCATATGGTCTAAATATATAAGCACCTCTCGGTTTGTTACATTCATAAATTAATTTGTCATATTAATAAATTAACTAAGGCCCAATTTGATAGGCCAAATTTTCCATGGAAGATGGAAATTATTCCACCATTTTCCACTTTTTAGCCTATTTGATAGGAAATATTTTCTTGACAATTGCTTTTCTCACTTTCACTCACGTTACCCTTTATTCCACAAAAATGAGGAAATGCAATTCCCACGGGTGAGCTGGTTTTTTATTTTCTAGGCGATTGAAACAAACCCACTTCTTCTCACGTCAAACCCTATTTCCCTTTCTCTTTCTTCTCACATCACTTTCCCATTTCTCACCCAGAACTGCCCCATTTTTGGAATACCCACGATGTCAAACAAAAAATGTCCACATAACCCTATCGTTGAAGGGGAGGAGTGCGTGGATTGCAACCAAGAAAACATAGAAGCTCCCGAAATTGAAAACCTGCAAGAAAAAGTAATCGTGGAAAAAGAATGCAATTGTAATCAATACCAACGGTGCATGCTCTTTGGTTCCGATCTCATCTCTCTGTGTATCTCTTTTTTCCCTTCAAAATCTCCAATTTCGTAAGGCTTGCATAAAAATAATATTTGCAAGTAGTGTATACCGTTTTTTTTTTTTTTTTTTTTTTTTTCCTTTGGTGATTCCATTTTTTTTTTTTTTTTTTTTTTCCTTTGGGAGTTGAAGGGTTGGGTAAATGCTTGTAATTTGCTTCATATTTGTAGAAAGCTTAATTTATGTGAATGAATATGCGTTATTATTATTATTATTATTTTTTTTTTTTATGGAATTTGAAACTTGAAATAGCTTGATGTTCTTTTTACTTGATTAGGTAAATTGTTTATTTGGAAACAGACGGCAAACACCAATAGTTGGCAAAAAAATACAATTTTTTGAAAAATAAAGTCAAACAAGCACAAAAAGATGGAAATTTCAACATTATCTAGATGAAAAATTATACGAATCAAAAATAATTAATTGACAATTCCTAATCAAACAGGTTCTAAGTAATTCAATTCTCTAAAATTTGTTTTCTTTCCACCCATATTTTATTCTTGCAATCAAAAAAACCCTACGTTCAGTAATCGTAAAATCAAAAGCAAAACTTGAAAATTGAAATTAAACACAAAAATGTATGAAAAAATTACCATTATAAAAGTATAAAAATAGAAAAATATGAAAAATCACCCCAAGAATCTGTCTTTTTCACGTTAATATCTTGATAACTTATGTTCGATTCACTATTTTGTTCTATATTCTTTCTCCATGCATTCTCTTGCATCTTCTCCCTTAATTTGACCTAAATTAGGTCTCTATATAGTGTCTTGTTTGCCTTGAAAACCTTGTGCACAAAAGGATCAAAATACCCGCAATTAAAATAATAGTGAAAAACAACTATATAGACGATTGGACTGCGGCTTGCATAATGCGATCGAACCACGGCTAGCCCCTTTAAGGTGACCACGGGTAGCCTGCAGTTGCAATCCTCCAATTTTCTCTTTTTGCATTTTGGTCCCTGCTTCAAGCTTTTATTGAACGAATTTTTTTCCTTTTCAATCCAAATCTTTAATATTAATCTCACAACTCCAAAGACATTGGTCCACGAATCTCCATAGTCATCCAAAATTGGTCTTCCTTAAGTTCCGAAAGTGTGCAATTAGTCCCAGACTTCTTGTAATTTGAATTTCACTCTTAAAATTAGTAAATTTCCTCCAATTGCTTTCTTAATATAATTGCTTCAGACCATCTCCAATTTATCTTGAAATATATGTATATTTTTTTACTCGAAGTACTTCCAACTTTGGATCTTTTTTTTTTTTTAATTTACGATGACAGACATTATGTTGAGATTATCCCACATCGGCTGTGGATAGAATTGGTATTCAGTTTATAAGTATGAGAAAAAGCTTCACCTCATGAGCTAGCTTTTGGGGTGAGCTTTTGGAGTGAGAGAGAGATCCAATAGTACCCAATACTCTGAAAGAAAATATATTACAATTAGGAGACCCAATTTCAACTGAATTTTGTTTCCTTATTGTTGAATGCAATTAAACTCCTTTCCAAAACCAACAACATGTTATTCAAGACTCATATTTGAGTCACAACTCTAAAAATCTCCACCTTGACTCAAATTTCCTTGCAATGAGTAGAGCTCCACAAAATTTCTTCACCTGAGAAATAAACACATTTGCGTCGAAATGAAATGGCAAATCTCCTCAATGTAATAACTAAAACTCTCCATATAAACCATCGTCTTCGCACAGCGTCCACAAGCGAAACCTAAACCCTACTCCCAAGTTCCCAAAAATTTACTAAGTAATTAATGTTTACGAAACAGGGTAGAAGCACACCCTGTAACAGAAATCATACAAAATGCCTAAACAGAAGGTCCCTTGTTAGAACTGTCGCCTTTAATGTCTCCAAAAACATTACAGACACCACTGACACCACGATACCTACGCTCAATGGATCCAATCCTAGCAACTGAACACAGTACAGCCGTTGAAATTAGTGGCAAAGCAGAATCATCAACGCACCCTCGAGCAATGTTCTAAACCTACGTAGAACTCGTCACAAGAGGTACTGTACCAAATTGAATATCCACCACAGTACTAAACTTATCCATATGTCTCTTAACTGGTTCTACACTCCCCTGTAAGATGTACAACTGAGACATTTTTCGTCATTCTAGTACAACCCGGACACCCTTTCGAACTTTCAAGACTCCACTTTCACTAGAGAATTTATATCATTTTACATCCAGAGTACTAAGCGAAATAAGATTCATTTTCAGGTCTGAAATATGTCGAGCCTGATCAATTGTTCTGATTGTCCCATTCCGCAACCTAAACTAACTTGACCAATCCCAGCATTATGGCAAGACTAGTTATTTTCCATTACAACGCCACCTTGCTGAACAGCCTTATATGTCTGAAAAAATTTCGATTGGAACACATATGATGCGAACATGTCGAATCAAGAATTCACTCCTCGTCAAGCCTAGATTCCACGTCAGCTATCACAGTCATCATCACATCTCCATCGTCTCAAAAATCCTCAACTACAATTGTTTCGTCTAAAGTCAAAGGTTGCGCTCCATGATTTGCAACTAAATTACCTTTAGCATGAAACTTATCACAATCTTTCTGAATATATCCCCTAGCCTGCAATAGAAGCAAAACAAATTGTTGTTATTCTTTGATCTACCCCTCCGTCGACCACCATGAGATATAAGAACTTCCTCATCCCTCAATGTAGCTCCAACCAATTACTTCAACTTCTTCTTTGAGTGCAAAGCATCATAGACGTCGTCTATAGTCAAAATATCCCGACTATACAAAATGGTGTCCCAAAACGATGCATAAGAGTCAGTGAACACAACATGATCAAGGTCAAATCCTCTTCATCTTACTTAACCTGCAACGTCTCCAGATCTGCAACTATTTCGTTAAACACAGCAGTATGGTCCTCCAGTGACCCTCTTTCCGCCATGCAATGAGAATATAGCTTCTACTTTAGAGTCGATTTGCTCATGAGACTTTTAGTCATGCAAAACTGCTATAATTTCAACGACAAGGCAGCCACTGTTTTTTCCTTCAAGACATTCTGCAGAATATTGTTGGATAAATGAAGATGAATCTACGATAAAGCCTTCCAATCCTTCCGTTATTTATCTTCTGTTGCCTAATCAGCTGGCATATTCTTAAAACCTAGCAGCGCATCATTCAAATCCAACTGCGCCAGAATAACCCTCATCTTTACTTGCCAAAAAGAAAATCTTCTATTGCGATCCAATAGTAGAATGTCATATTTCATGGTAGTCATATCTGAAAAAACATCAACCAATCCATAGAAGAAGAACCAAGCTCTGATACCACTTGTTGATCCCAAAAGATTGTAAAAAATGAGATTTAATGACGATGTGAAGTAATAAAGGTTACAACCAAAAACAAAATTAGAAAGTAAATAAATAAACAAAGAGAATTTATCGTAGAGAAACGATATATTATAAACTGACAATATGGAGAGAAATTACAGACACAACAATAATGCTTAAACAAAGCTGATAGATGAGTCTTATATTTATAGGCCATGTTTCAAACCCTATAAGAGTCCTAAATGGTGAGAAAATATATTATAATTAGGAGACCCAATTTCAACGAGATTTTGTTTCCTTATTGTTGAATGCAGTTATACTCCTTTCCAAACCAACAACACGCAATTGAATTACAACTCCTATTTGAGTCACAACTCTAACACATTAAATTAAGTAGAAATTAACTTAATTTACAAATACATATCAAGCTTATAAGTCAGAATAGACATGTAAAACACATATTTTAATTAACCATTATAAAAAAATAAAAATTAAAAAATCTAAGACAACTAATATTTTAGCCATCAAGGAATACTTTCATGACGGCTAACATTAGTCGTTGCTGATTATGTCTAATTTTGTAATCGTATATTACTAAAAGACCACTCTGCTCATTTTTATAACATCTTTTGGAGCATATGTTGTTCTTTAAAGTTACAGAAAGCCAAAATTGTTGGTGAGACCTTTAATTATAACCAATTGTCGGATAACAGGAAATAAAACATGGACTACTAATTGCCGAATTTGTTGATCGGTATGTAACCCACATGGAAGGCATGAAAGGATTTAAGGACAAAATGAATGATTTTCATCTAATTGAGAGCAACTTGCACCACTTCTAAAAGTTTGGGGATGGATGTGCCACGAAAATGAGAATGAAGACTGAGGTACCATGTTTTGCAAATTTGAGGAACTGTAACTTTTACCATCTTTATTCATTTTGAACATATATTCAATTCAATCACGAGTTCTCAAAGTTAAGTGTGTCATTAGTCACTGAACTTATACCTCCATTACACTTTAGACACTGAATTTCAAAATACTTCACAATGGTCACTAAAATTTAACACACTACCCTCTCTTATTCACTCATTCACCATGTTTCATTAGTTACTGAACTTTAAAAATATTTTTGAGTGATCACTAAAATTGAATACATTACATTCCATCACTTACTCACTTCTTTCATTACTTTGTCAACTTATATCTCTGTCACACTTCATCTGTCAACCTTTGAAATGCTTTCAAGCGGTCACTGACTTTACTCGCTGAGGTCACTTGTTCAAAAATTAAAAATTTTGAAGTATAAAATAACATAAATGAAGACAGCACCCTTATTTCCTCTTGAATTACGTTGTGAAAACTCTAAAAATTATATTTTGTTCATCTTGATTAATATTATTAATTCTAAATCGAAAATTTCATTGTTTGTTTGAAATATAATTTTTCTTATTTTCTTGATTTCAGTCTACGATTTCAATTAGGATAAAAGATAATTTATTTATTTTATTTTCTCGACATAAAAGAAGAGTATGATCTAAATTAAAGTTTATGTTAATTTGAAGCTAGTATTCTATTTTCCTCTTGAACATAGCTTTCGACGATTAGAGAAATCATGTCTTCTTGATCAATATCAATACTCTCCATCTTAGATTGAGAACTCATTATCTAGTTGATATTTATTTTATTTTCTTGATCTAAGTTGAATATCATATAAAATAAACTTTACTAAAAAAATATTATGAAATTCAATGATCACTTGAAAGCATTTTAAAGTTCAGTTTGTAAAGCATGATATAGATATAAGTTCAGTGACTATTAAAATATAGTGAGTGAGTGATGGAGTGCAATGTGTTCAAATTCAATGATCACTTGAAAATATTTTAAAGTTCAATGATCTATATAAAATTGTGAGTAAGAGATACGTGTTAAAGTTCAATGGCTAGTTGAAAGCATTTTAAAGTTTAGTAAGTAAAACGTAACAAAGGTACAAGTTCAACAACTAATGAAACATTTAACTCCTAATTCTCGTTATTATTTATTATTCATCGTAGCTATCTCCTATTGAAATCATATTACACACAAGAAGGCTTCTTGTGTGGATACTATCAATTATTGCAAGTACACCAACTATATCTTTTTATTATTTTTTTCATCCTCAATAATAGAATTAATTATCACGCTTCTATAAAAAATTCCAATAGTTTTAGACCTTTGTCACACATAATTTAAATTTTGAGACTAAACAGTAATTCTTTCAATATTGTCTAGAGTTTCAAGGTTCAACCTATTGCAAGCTAATTTACTAGATTCTTAGAAACACTTAAGAAATTCAATGGCAACAAGACTTTTTTTTTTTAATACATATTTCACCCGATAACTAAGAGGAAACTCTAATCACTGACTCGGTAAGACTTCGATTTTATACTTGAGCTAGACCTTAGTATCAACAATCGCAAAAACAAAAACAAAAATCAAACATAAAACAAAAAGAGTTTCTTGGTTTTAGTATAAATTTCTAACAATAGCCGTACATCTACTACTGCTAATAAATAATATTTATAAATTATTTTCTAACAATTGAAAATGAAAATACATTTTAAGTAGTACTAAATTTAAAATAATAATAACAATAATATATAAGGACCAAACCGTAACTTGAAAAGACAGCCTAATCGATTTGACATGTAAATGTGGCTTGCATTATAATTATCTAAACGAGAAGGTTCACTGAAAATACAAAATATGATGCCTAATTAAATTATTATCTTTAAAAAAAATAATAATTATATTGCATAATGAGATTTAAGAATCAAATACGAGATTTAATTTTGTATCATAATTTTCGGTTAAGTTGCGTATATAACTCAATAATTTTGAACAATGTAATCGTGGTTGGTATATTTTGATCCAAGCACCGCCTACAAAAATAAAAAGAACCTCTCAGGGTGGACCCATGCCAGAGATAATAAAGGCTCAAACCTTGCGCGGAAACAATTAATCTTGGCCATCTCTCAATCCATGGCGTCCAGCTTAGTTGACAGTTTTCAAAAGGGGAGTGCAAAATCTATGTATAAAGGGTTTTCAGAATCCGACTCTCACTCATCAAAACAAACACACAGTCTATCTGTTCTTCTCGAAAGAACCCTGCTCCCAACCCGGGACAGGGAGAATTATTCTTCTCGAAATAACAGTCTTTTCTAATTCTAAAGCTTTAGCAAATTTATTGACGCTTTCACTTTCGGTGGTCCTGGCCTGTTTCACAATCCCTACAGCTGGTAACTTCTACCGAGATGCTGATATTACTTGGGGTGACGGGCGTGGAAAGGTAGTCGAGGGTGGAAGCATGTTGACGTTGTCAGCTGACCAGTATTCTGGTTCTGGATTTCAGTCCAAGAACGAATACTTGTTTGGAAGATTCGACATGCAACTCAAACTTGTTCCTTGAAACTCAGCTGGAACCGTGACCACTTTTTTCGTAAGTCTTTAGCTGTCCTTCAATTTGGGGATAACCTCAAACTTATTTAAAGAATGGTTAGTTAAATTGATCATTAAATTGTTTGGCTCCATGTGCAGTTATCGTCTCAAGGAGATGGTCATGGTCAATTTGACTTCGAGTTTCTTGGCAATACGTCTGTATAGCCAAACACTGTTCATACCAATGTGTACTCCCAAGGAAAAGGGAACAAGGAACAACAATTCCATCTCTGGTTCGATCTGGCAGCAGCTTCCCACACCTACTCAATTGTGTGGAATTCTCGGCGCATCATGTAACTATAAATCCGTTGTATCTCATTTTCATTAATCCGCACTTGGTGAAATTCAGTTTCTTGGTGGACAATAGTCCTATTAGATTGTTCAACAATCATGAAGCAATTGGCATTCCGTTTCCAAAGAGCCATCCCATGAGAGTGTACTGCACCTTATGGAATGCAGACGATTGGGCAACACAAGGCGGGCTAGTGAAGACAGACTGGACAAAAGCACCTTTCACCGCATATTACAGGAACTTCAATGCCAATGGCTGTGTATCCGGAACATCTGGTGGATCTTGTGGCAATCCTGGAGTGTGGCAAACTCAACAACTTGATGCAAAGGGAAGAAGTAGGCTCCGTTGGGTACAGCAACACCACATGGTCTATAACTACAGTGCTGATGTTCAAAGGTTTCCTCAAGGCTTCTCTGAAGAATGCAAGCATTCAAGATTGTAGGAAATTTGGAGGAATGATTTGTTGTTTAATCAATGTTGTGTGATCAATACTATATTTGTGAGAATTCATCATTTCTTGTTCTTTTAAGTCGAATTTGAATACATTGATTGGAAAAATAAGAATAAATGCTACTAATACTATACAATCATTTGATCAAATGTTCAGGTTATCTTGGCATCAAATTTATGATAATTGCAAATGTTAAAAAGTTTTGATGTTCAAACTGAACATGTACCATTTCTTGTGACATGAGAAGTCTAATGTATGTGATGAGCAAGTGATTAAACAAATGTTACGTCGTACAAGTCTGGAGAGTCTTCATCAATCAAATCCCTAAAGGTGCATCAGCAAGCAGTTCATCAGAGACAACAACGTTCATATCGTAATTATTATGAAAAAGAATCATATTTTTTTTTTATCATAGGGGCATTTAGGCATATTAACCTCATTTTAGATGATATATGGCTCAAAAAGTAGTCGGGTGTATGTTATACTCAAAACTAGAAATAAGGGTTGTTAACATGATTTTTTAATGCGAGGAGTGTCTCTAATATTTTCACGAAGTTTAGGGTGTTTCTAATATTGTCTCTTTGTTTTACAATATCCAGCAATGATATTATTAGTGGTAAAATTATTATGTCCTAGTTGATTAAAAATTAAAAGTCTCGTAACACTTATAAATTGCTTACTATGATATTATAATAGAAGTATGTAGCCTCTTCCAATTCTTTACATGATATTAGAATATATTAAGCTCCAATAAACATTTAAACTAAGACCTAAATGAACACATGAATTTCAAAATTAATTTTCTAAAATGAATCACCATCTTGTGGGACATGTTAAAAGATAAATCATTCATCGGTTATAGCCAAAATATCAACCAATATACGAGAACTTGAGCTACCATGAGACATTTAACCCAATTGTCAAACCAGCACCTATTTGTCTCATAATCAGTCTTTCCTTAGCGTATGAGACGTCTCTCTGTCAACTTAATGCCAATGACAACTTTTTACATGGCACATTGACATCGAATGATTAGATGGTCTAGATTTTGTTGATTATGCTCATTCTGGATTATGTTTGCCTCTTACGGAAAGTTTTATATGGTCTCGAAGAAGTCCCATGGTCGAAATAAATTAAACTTGAAATTTTCTAATTGATATGGGCTTTGTTAACTAAAGATCAGATACTTCTCTTTTCATTTATAACCATGAGCTATGTACAATGGTAACCTTGTCCCACAGCTTGATTCTGGATTTTCTATCAAAGATCTTGGCTCACTATCCTTCTTCCTGGGCATTGAGGTTATCACTATTCATCAGGCATATTTCTATCTCAAAATCAATAAATTCAGGATTTATTTCACCACGCTCTATGCTCAATGCCAAGATTGTTAAGACTCGTATGTCCACTTCTACCAATTTTTGCCTCAGTGATGGGACAACTTTTACCAGTGCCACTGAGACCCTCGTGCATTAGTCGACTACACAACATTGGGCTGCAGTTAAACGTAACATATGCAATCTTTGTGGCACTTTCTCTCATTGATTATTTATTCATCACCTATCTCCGTTATCTCATGCTTTATCTAATACCGATTGAGTTGGGAAATTATCACACCGGGGTTTGGAGAAGAAATCGAGAAATGGAAATTCAAGAAGATGAAAATAATGGAAAAAATCTAAATAAATATGAAGGCTCAAACACGACATTATATCGTTGTCCTCAAACGATATTTGCCCCCTATCGGCAACAATTTTGATGCTTAAAGGGTCTCGCGGCAAATGGTTCGAAGGATTAATCAAGCCTTGTAGAAAATCACAAAAGTACAAATGATTTTTTACCCGAACTTGAAGAACACGAAAGGGAAGAATTGAATATGGAAGAAAGGATGTTTGATCATTTTTGTGGAATGAAAATAATGTTTCTCATATGTTTGTAATGATTTTTCACTATTTTACAATGTCCATCTATCAAATATACATAGGCATGGATCGTAGCTTCACGAAGTGGTGTCAACAAATAATGAAAAGTCGCCAACTAACAAAACTGGAAAACTGCCTAACAGCTAATTTTCCCTCTATATGGTCGCATAGAGTAAACCTATGCGACCGCATAGGTTCTTTCAAAGCAGGGCCTTTAAGCCTTGTATACCACCATACGGTCGCATGGTTCAAGTTTTGGCCTCCGATTTTCACTTGTATTCTACTTTTGTTCCTTTTCCATTCCACACTCATTTAATATTGATTTTTAAACAATATTTTCATCAATCCCCCACTTGTTCAAAATTCAATAAAATCTCATATTCAAAATATACGATACCCATGCATAAGGATTAGATATTTTTCGATTTGAATCTAACCATAGTGTAATCCAAACAAAGTAAAGTCGGAATCAAATGTAGCATGAAGCTTTGAACCATTTGTTCCATGTGACAATACCGGTAAGGACACACACACAAACATTACGTGGTCTCATGTTCCTCAATCTCGCTTAGCACTCATATGGCCTTGCGCTTATCTTTTTCAACAAATTTTTAAGAGAGAAATTGCAACACTCTATTGAAGCGGCACCACCTCGAAGTTTATTTAGATGAAGTTCTTCCAATACCTTTGTTACTTTTAGAGATACTTGTGTTTTAGCATTGAACTTCATTAAGAGCTCAAAGCTCAACCCTCATTTAGTAACAACCAGCATTATTTTAATTAGGATAGGATTATTGCGGATTTTTATAATGTTGAAACTATCCACATATCGAATGACTTGTTGTAACCCTTTGAATCTGTAAATTACCTTTTGAGTAATGACAGGTAGGGTTGCCGTCATTAGTGGACCTTTATAGTTTAGGAGTTTCAACCCTATCCTAATCGAAGTAGATGCCACTAAAAACCTATTTAGTGGTTTAAAGTATCCGCTACGTCTTTATGGAAATTATTCCATCCTTGATAATTTCTTTGTGACGTCACCTATAAGACTTATACGTCTTTACTTCTCATTTCATGTGACGTAGTATCTTATCAAAATATAACTAGCCAATGATCGATTCATTTGATAGATACAACTCGTCATCACCAAGAAGTCACATGCTTCTCACTCGCTTTATTTAAAATTTAATTAGATTTCAAATACAGTTGAAAGATTTTTATTAAATCATTATACTTAGTCAATTATTTTTGTGGATTTTATTCGTGGGTATTCACTTCTCATCATTGAGTCTTTACAATGATTTTCAATAACATGAATATTCTTTAAATATTCAAATTGTTTTGCAAACGCCATAATTGGCTTTAACCCAATTTATCCACCTTAGACTTAGTGTATCCATCCTTGCAATTATAGAAGGATTTTCCACCTTTTCTCCTTCATAGATATATTTCTATGATTAAAAGGTTTAGGAAACTTTAACTTTTATATTAAGTTACCCCCACAATTCCTTAATTAGGAATTCCTATGTAACCTTGTAATATTGCTTCCGCAAGGCTTGAATTTCTAATATAAGTTCACAAGAACTAATGTTAACCCCCACATTTGGGATTATTTTAGAATTTATCAACATGATAACCCCCACATTTGGGATTTTACGTGAACTTAGAGTTCATCAATATGTCAATCCCCACAATTGGAATTTTACTTGAACATGGGGTTTGTTAAACTCATTCAAAGTTCAATTTACTTTGATAACATTCGTGAAAGTTTAAGTATATTCAGATAGTGGTCATTCAGTCACAATGACCTTCAATCCAACTATTTTTAGTTTTGATCATACAATTTGATCAAGGTCATCTTATAGACCATTAATGTTTTTTTAAGCATAAACCAACTCAATTGATTCCACAATTGAAGTCAAATTCATCAATGAATAAAACCAAATATCTTGATTCACAAGATTTACTATTTCTCCAAACATAAGCGACTTATTGATTTTGTGACATAAAATAAAATTGTATCATGTCAAACCATAAAGTATATGTTCACCTTATTAACACTTGGACAAAATCACATTTTGTTGTGTTCATATGCAATCTTACTTAATTGCATAGAATTAATTTAGGCGAATTAATTGAGCTATCAATTCAACCAAATATGAAAATTTAACCAATCGGACCGTTATTTGATTCTCTCTTTCCCTTATTTTCCACTCCCTTTAATAAATTTAATATGAATAAACACATGCAGCCATTTATGTACAGTCAAGTTATCATGATTTCATTCATTATTTCTAACAACTTTTCAAGTTAGAATCATCATTTAATAAAACTTTTTTAAATCAATAATTTATTGATCAACACTCTTTAATGGATTTCAATGGAAATGATACAATTCTTTAATGTCATTTATTCCCAAAGAAATCAACAACCAGTAGGGATCAGAATAAATGATTAAAGTTACCAACATAAATAGGTTTTATGCCAAGCAAAGAATTTACCAGATTTCCATCATGTAGGCAACAGACATAAGTGAAAGGATGTGCACTTTCATTTAAACTTATGATTACATTTAAATGTCAATTAACTAAAAGCAGTTACTGATACATGAAAGAATGCATATTTCCTTCAACAAAACATATGCATTACTAACCTTTAAATGCAAACGTATTTACAGGCATGTGTTTAATTAAAAAGAAAATTAATATTTGAACATTTATTCAAACTATAAATACACAAATAGATTGTCTCATCTTTAACAAACTCATGCACTTTTCAAATTCATATTCAACAAAGATGTAAACACAACGGTTTGCCTATCAAACATGCTCATGCCCGTTCATAAATGAGGACAGTTAATTACCAAACAATTCATGCATCAAGCAATGTTCATTTAGTGATTTTGTCCTTTTCCAGTAACATGTGTCAAGATTAGATTGAGCAAAATTCTGGTTCGATTTATCCATGTAAATTATGCACATCGAAAAGGTTCAAAATTCATGGTCTTTGACATACATAGGCAGGTATTTTTGGCTATTCAAACATAGAATCATCATCTATCATTTATTTGAATTAAATGAAATATATAGCACTTATCTGGAGTTTCTCAATTTGTGGTAAATTTGATTCAATCATTTCTTTCCAAACGTAGATTTCCTTTTCCAATGAAGTGTTGATTTCGGTAGCGGTATTAAATCCGGATTTAAAATCCATACTTGCCTTCATGTGATGTTTCATCCCATTGAACGTTTCAACCAAAATCTGGATCTCATCAACTTGATCTCGTCAAAATGATTTTTTGTTCTCCATCGCCATATATCGTTTGAGATTGTTGGGAAATTATCGCCATCAGGGTTGGGAGAAGAAACCAACAAATGAAAATTCAAGTAGATGAAAATAATGGGAAAAAATCTAAATAAATATGAAGGTTCAAACACGACATTATATCGTTGTTCTCAAACGATATTTGCCTCCTCTCGGTAACAATTTTGGTGCTTAAAGGGTCTCGCGGCAAATGGTTCGAAGGATGATCAAGCCTCGTTGTAGAAAATCACAAAAGTACAAATAATTTTCTACCCGAACTTGAAGAACACAAGAGGGAAGAATTGAATATGGAAGAAAGGATGTTTGATCATTTCTATGGAATGAAAATAATGTTTCTCATTTATTTGTAATGATTTTTCACTACTTTACAATGTCCATCTATCACATATATATAGGCATGGACTGCAACTTCATGAAGTAGTGCCAACAAATAATGAAAAGCCACCAAATACCAAAACTGGAAAACTACCTAACGGCTAATTTTCCCTCTATGCGGTCACATAGAGTAAACCTATGCGACCGCATAGGTTCTTTCAAAGCATAGCCTTTAGGCCCTGTATACCACCATGCGGTCGCATGGTTTAAGTTTTGGCCTCCGATTTTCACTTGTATTCTACTTTTGTTCCTTTTCCATTCCACACTCGTTTAATATTGATTTTTGAACAATATTTTCATGAGATTGGGCCGGCAACACAGAGGATCATACCATAACAAGTGCCTATATGGTTTTTCTTGGTCATGATCCGTTTGTTTGGAGATCATGTGAATAGAGTCGTGTTGCCTTTAATCTAACGAAGCAGAATACAGAGCTCTCACTAGCACGCCTGATTTTGTCTCTGCTGTTTGAACTTGGAGTCCAACTGCCTTTTATAACAGTTATTTACTAGGTTATTGTGGGTACAAAACACATAGAGATCTATTTTCACTTTGTGATCACATGCAACATTAGCTCCCAACATTCATGATAAATTTAAAATCCAAATCAAGACTATAAATTTCATTTTTCCACTTCGGTCAATCTATCATGACATTTACTAGGTTATATGTGTTAGTGTTGAAGCTCTCTCTATTCATTGAGATTAGCTTCCAAGTTTCAGATTTTCAACTACCTATCTACAAGACCACCACTTTTAATCTAAAACGTCTTTATCATCCATCAAAGAGACTCCATTACGCTGCTTGCCCTATTAGCTGACAGGCAACAATCGGGTCAAGAGAGAGGCTCTTTTCGATTAGTGCATCTCACACTTAGAATTCATTCTGAGTTAGAAAAAGTAAGTTCCTTTCCGACTAAGACACTGAGAAAGGTGAATAAGTTTTCCCATATCTAAAAAATGTAACTATTTTAGAACTCTTTACTTTAGAGCTTGTCAAATTGTACTAGGGGAGGCTTTAAAGGGGAAGTGCCACGTACAAATATTTTGGTATTCCCACATTCGAACCAAGGTAAATAAATTTGCCAATATAATATTGCCTGGTTCACATTATATATATCTTCATCCATGTATAAAATGTGCATGTCTCGAATAAATTCAGTCCACATGTAAGAAGACGTATTGAACAAAAAATATATATAAATGAATACGTGTCCGTTCTAATGATCTTACAAAAAAAAAGTTGGTTTTTATTATTGAATATCAACTGTAAACAATTTGCTTGACAACATAGATTGAATTGGGCATACACATACCCATAGATACATGGTACATGCTAAACCGATTTATGTTCATTTGGTACTTTTGGCCTGAAGGCATTGACTCCTCGATACTTAATCAAAGCCCTCTCGAGGATTTTCTTAAAGAGGAACCTCGTGTAAATGCCATGAAATAAGGTCCCTCTTGCATTCTCACTATAGTTCCTATTTTTGTAGCAATTGAAAAACATCATACCTAAAGAAAATGTCATCGTCTTTTCAAATGATAGCGAATATGTTTCTAGTTTCCGTAGTCGTAGCCTATCTTATGACTACATTGGCCAAATATTTCTACTAACACATAGACATCACTTGGGGAGATCAACAAGCTAAGATGCTTGATCATGTCCAACTTCTTACTTCAGTTGAAGAATCATTATTTATTTAGCAGGGTAGACATGCACACATAGTAAAGGGATTTCATCTTTGATTCGACACAACAATTGCCTTCCATGAGAACTCCATTTTTATAAACAACGAAGAAAATATCGGACAACAGTATCCTGGAAGTGAAAGTATTCGACGTCTGGGGGATCGTACTTCATGGGGCCATTTCCCCCATCCTTCTCTAATCAGTATATCTTAGTGGCTGTGGATTACGTATCGAAGTAAGTAAGGTCCAATAGGGGATAGAAATATACTTCTATGCCTTGTGTGAATCATTAGATATTCATGAATTTATAATGCATTTCGGTATGTTAGTATTCGTCATAGAAATATAGTCGAATCATATATTGGGATATGTTTGGCATTGCTTGAGAGAGATTGCTAAATTAAAATAAGAATATTGATTCATCTTTTGTGGAACTGTGTGTCAAATTTGCATAATTGAAAACTGAACGGGTATTGCTTGGGGATTCATGATCCTAGTGCGTTAATATATTCATTAATTCCATAAACTCGAGTTAAATTGCATCCAAGCTATTTTGCATTTAGTATAATTTTTCATTCATACTTGCATTAAAGTTTGCATCTTTTTAGTTAAAGTATAAAACGTCAATTTGATTTTCGTGTTTCAGTTAAGGTCATAATAGGTTAATTTGAACTAATTCAATTCTTGTGGGATCGATACTTGGACTCATAGTCCATTTTACTACTTGTTAACGAACCGTACACTTGCAGTGGGTTTTAAATCGGAACAAATAATTTCGCAAACATAAATCAACATCTTTATACCCATGTGGAGGCATATTTTTTAAAAAGGGACTGTTTCTGGAATTTGAAGACAATGGCATTGATGGTAATAGTCGCACAACAAAATTATCCATAACTTTCAATCTTGGCTTAAACGTATTCATCAAACTAATATAGGGGGGAAATCTCCAATGGTACTGAACAAAACTCACAATCCATCTAAGTCCTTAAACTATGATGATCAATCAAAGATTCTATAGAACCTTGTAAGATATATAATCGGAACTTTTTTCTTCCCTACAGCACAATATGAGTATCTCTAAAAACCTTCAAGATTCTACCTTCACCAATGAATTGAACCCTTTCAAGTCAAGAGCGCTTAAAGAGATAATGTTTTTATTCAAATCAAGAATATGTCGCACTGAATCAATTATTCTGATATTTCCATCAATCAACTTAATTTTGACCCTTCATATACCAGCTATCTAACAAGGTTTATTATTACCAATCACATTAATACTTTCGAAAACTTCTTCATATGTTGTAAATGAATCCTAATTAGAACACATATGATGCAAGTTGTATCAAGAATCCAATCCTCATCTAGTTTTGAATTGTCATTAGAAATCACCAAAAGATCTCCATCATTGTGAAATGTTTCTCCAACACTGGTTTTTACCTTAAGTATCTGATTGTTTTCCCTTCTATTTAGCTATAGCCAATTTTTCTATATTTTGCAACAATTCTTAACCAAATGTCCCTTCTTCTTGTAATAATTAAGAATTTTATTTGTGAAGTTAGACCTTAATTTGCCTATTGCACAACCATCATCAAGAAGAAAGCCATCTCCATGAATCTCAATAATATGCTTCATCTTCTCATTTGAAAATAGAGTATCATATATTTTTTCAATGATGAGAGTATCATGACTATAAAAAATCGTGTCTCTAACAACAACTATGAAGCAGGCAAAATCAATCCCATATAAACGAGCACTGCTCGCATCTTGCCATAGCGAAAATCTTATACTGCAATCCAATAGCGGAATATCAAACTCATGGTTGTCATCCCAAAGTAAAAATCTCCCTATGAATAAAACTTTAGTTCTGATACCAATTTGTTATGAATAATGAAGAAAATATCATATAATTTTGATACCAATTTGTTGTGATGATGAGCGATAAATAATATGACACTATATGAAGTAATTGATCACAAGCTTAAGAATAAAATAAATAGCAGAGAAATGGGTATTTACTAATGTTTTAATTTGTATAACTTGTAATGAAATTAAACAATCTAAATAAATTCTTGATAGGAGCAACAAATTAAATTCCTATTAATGCAGACCTTAATTAGAATTTTCAATCATCTTTAATATAAAATTCGGATCACACCCTAGTTCTAACATCCATCATTTGGAAGTATCGGCTTGTCATGTATGTGCAAGTCTTCACTCTATCACTCAATCAATGCTATAACTGTTAGATATATATCATAGATTCCCTCCATCTAACAAAGATAACCTTCCTTTCTTTCTTTTTCAAATAAATTAAGAAAACTCAATTAATATAGCTTAACTATAAATTTTACTTATGTTTTTCCTAATATATCCCCACATCAAATAATAGTCGTTCACATTTGTTGATACCAAAAAGTATTGAAAAGGGCATAAAAGTTTTAGGTGACTATAAAATTCGTCTATTTAGCAACAAATTAAAAAACACGTAATTTATTCATCATCTTTTCTCTCAAAGTGTGAAGACACAATTACCCAATAATTGACGTTATTCAAGTGTTTGAATAGTGAAGTGTAAACTTTTTTCTTGCAAGACGAGCTTAACCCCTAATTGAGAAGTAGAGTATGTGACCTTTGTCAAACCCTTTTTGATTTTCCCACCCAAAAGAAAGTGAAATGACTTGGGGAATTGGTTCATCTGTTTCTAATTCTTACGCTCTAGTAATTTCGGCTCAATTTTGTTCGATATATAAAAAATTATTATACGGCACATAAATAAGTACAAAATATTACTTTTCCTATCTCGAAATAGTATTGACAATTTCGCATGAACGTCAGAGCATTATGACTTTTATTGCTCATTTCTCATGCACACCAGATAATGAAAATTGATAAGTGGCATATAGGGTCAAACGTGTCATTGAAATGAATTTATTTTGTATAGAAATTCCTTTTTTTTTTTTTTAAGCAAGACCACAAAGATATTGTAGAATAATTCCGTACATTGAACTAGTGGTAAGTAACAGCAAAACTTCAGAGGGTATTAATCAATAGATATCACAAGATTTTTGTGTCATTTTTGGAATTTATTATTGCATTTTTACATTATATAAAAACCCAAAAAAAATTTATGAAATTCATCCAAATTATGAACAAAATAAGTTATTGAAATTTTAATCTTCGATAACACAAAATAGCTAGATGCATCAAAGAATAATTTCATTTTCTTCAAAGTATAACCATTACTCCCTTATCATGGACTAAGCAACTAATCGCATTCTTTTTTCTTGTTGGAAATATTGAAATTAAACACATAATTGAACCCAAAAAAAAATAATAATTATAAAAAAAAAAAGGCTAAATCTTGACCCTAATGCCCCCATCAACAAAGGAAAAAAATGAAGAAAATAAAAAGAAAAATGGTCCTTATTAAAAATACAAAAACAAAAAATAGAAAAATAGGAACTTGAAAACATCAAGAACCATTTGATGAGTGTCCTCCTCTTTTCCTATGGCATGGTCACTTTGTTTGACAAGATCCACTAATTCGAAACTTTATTTGAAAGTCGTATTTGACATGGACGTTTACCATTGCTAACCACCAAGCTTTCTCTTCTCTATCTCAGGACCTTCAACAAAAGAAGCAAGAAAACTCAAGACTTTAATTTGGCATTGCAATGTCAATATGTATTCAGCAGTTTCTTCAAACAGTTTGTCTGCACAAAGAGACTCGCCTCCCGGTACTATTTTCTGCAATGCCACTATCTTTTCATCAACCTCAGCTTTCTCATCGGAGTCTTCTCCGCCACCACTACTTCCGTCGCCTCCGCCGCAGATGGTTTTCACATGGGTTCTGGTTTTTATGCTTCTTCTGTGGCTCTCCGGGTGCCGCACGACGCGAATGGTGACTTTGTTAGATTCTTGACCCATTTCGGGATTCATCAGTTCTTTTCTTGACATTGTGGCCATGGTTTCTGGTTCTGCTGCAAAATTACTACTGTTGGAACTTTCCATGGAGGAGGAGATGGTGGTGTTGGCGGCGGCTGCTAATTAGTAGCTGACGATGAATGGAAGAGCGGTGTGGTGTTAGCGTGGTGTTAAATTAAAGAAATTGGAGTCTTATAAATGTCGATGCCAACACAGCTGGGCCCAGCTAATTCGGGGATTTGGTTTCCCAACGCCCTGATTACGGATTTATGTGGGATCACATAGACGCGCTTAATTTATCACTTAATTAGCACTTATAATTGAAAATCTCGTTTTATATACTTGTGACTTGATGCACAAGGAAATAAAATTACGATAGTGAACGACGTAAATAGCATTATTTTTTAAAATAATTCAAATCATACATTTTTGTTTGTATTGTTGTTTAAAATAATTCAAATCATACATTTCTTTTGATGATCATGTTGAATAATCGTTAGCATTTAACGGCGATATTTGGATGAAGTATAGAGTCCGTAAATAGAGTTAACCCTGAAAATTTCATACGGGAATTCTAGTAAATTTCTATAAAATCATAAGAATGCAAAATTAGTGAATATGATGGAGGTACAAGATAGTCATGAAAATTTGCCAACGTTAAAAGGCATATATATATCGACACCAAGGTCATGTGATTTTTTCTTGATCAGATCAAAAACTTATTATGATGAAAATAGGTTTTTTTTTTTAAATAATTAAATAAATAAATTCTTTGGCCATAGTAAGGGAAATGATTGGTGTACAGGTAGAGGTTGACAGAACCCGTACCCCTACCGACATCTCACATTTAGGTGCGTGGGTTAATTTTTTGACATTATTTATTAAGTGGGATCCACACCTTTGTGTGTTTTTTGCAGGAAATTTACTGTACACAAATCATTTTAGCCATAGCAAGGAGCGTTGGTGACACGTGTAGGGAAATGAGAGTGAGAAACGGAACGGAGATTTGTCGATCGGTTGGAGGGAAAACAGGATAGGGTCGCAGTGTAATAAGGGTCCCTCTGTCAAAATACAAAGGCAGCACATGTGATCACATGGATTTCTTGAACCTGCCACCTCCCATGTGCTTTCATCCTCCTCCTCCCTTCTCCGTTTGGAACAAGTGTTCTTTTTTCACACATGGGCTCCACCCACACACAGCCTTTTCATTGTGGCTTTTTGGGCGGTCCGGGCGGAGGACGGGAAGGGTTGTGGTGACATTTTAAGGATGATAAGTGAGTGCTATTTATCATTACGAGTGTTCAGCATCGAATTATATGTCAATTAGATCGATATCATGTAGACGGATGGTGAACATTAATGGTTAAAATCGGTTTGACCGTGTGAATTCAATCACTCAAGCTCAATTTCATTGTAATGTGATTACTAAATATCAAGAAATGTCCAAATTTGACTCATTTCTATCTATGCTTTCCAATTCTATTGTAAGAATTAGATTTTGATGAATACGGTCGAGATTAAGATCTTTGTTTCAATCAACGTTCCTTCATTCAAACTATTACGTAAGCATCATGCATGTTCTCCTTGTTAATTATATTACACATAATCCCTACACGAGATCACATTAATGACACGTGGAATCACCATAAAACATACCTTTGAAGAATCATCTCATTGTCAAATGGAAGTGACTACTAGAAAAACTGTCTAGTGAGTAACTCATACTCGTCACCTTAGAACAATGTGTGATGACATAATTAGATTAATGGATTCCCCAATAATTCAACTGGGTGAATACTCGATACTCCAAGCTCATAGCCTAAATAATGGATAACGAACCCAATCTCTTGCGATGGTCATAGACTCTTCGTTCCCTACATATTACCTCTTATAAATCATTAAATACACGCTAAAAATCACATGTATTTAACTAGGGATAATCAATTACCTAAAGTCAAATGCTTACCCGTGTAAACTCCATAGAATAGTCCAAATTTAATTGGCCGGGGTACTACGGATTCCAAATCTATAGTAATCTGAGTGATGGGCGGCGATGTTACAACAAAGGGGACAACAGTCGGCGGGGGGTGGGGATAGCCTTGTTTGGAGGGTAGTCCTAAATGTAGGCCATTTGGGACTCCATGTGATTACACCTACTAATTTTGTTTTATATATTGCTAACCACTCATTAATGAGTGGCAAATGCACAAGCTCAAATTAATTATTCTAGCACTAGTTCAAATTCCTATTAATAATTATTTTCATCAAATTATAGTGCTAAATAGCTATATTTCTACGTGCATTTAACCTTGCTTTTTGGAGCTTCGATGGCGTATTCATCTCAATTCTAGAATGCACCTTAACGTAATTCATGTTGCTTTCGCTTGAACATTCATGAGTTTGGACGTGGACATTACAGCTTACATGTCGAAAAATCATAACACAATGAAGACGTCGAATTTAAAAAATATTGTGTTGTGTAGATCGTTTGCTTCGTCCATTTAATTTGAGAATGAATGAATGTTTTATTATTTCTTTCATTTGGATTCAATTTCGTGTTGTCGTGGATTCAAATGAAATTCAAATATCTGGTAGACAAAGAAATGCGCCGTAATTACCAACAAATTGTTTATTTATTTATAAGTTATTTTATTTTCAACGGTATTTTTCATAAATATCTTATCATCTAGTAGTGTTTAATATGATTATATATTCACCAAAATCGATAGCTCCCATCTTACTATAGCTCGATGAAATTTTTAATCTTAATTCATTCAGTTAAAATACTAAATAGTTTAATTCCTTCAATCAAGGGATTCTATTTCTGATTCTTTCAAGATTTGATAGAGATTTCTCCAAGAATTCCTTGGATGATTATATGAACCTAAAGTGAAAATTGCACATGCCAAGTGGGAAATGGACTCAGTTTTGTGGGCCTACGTTGGGACAAGGAATACATTCATTATGAACCCATGTATGTATCGGTAGAAAAGGGTGGAAAAAGTGACTCGTTGAATTCAATAAAGATGGTGCAGAAAAACACATGCATGCAATGTCATCACACTTTGGTAAATTAATTCCTTGTCTGGTGTAGAATAAATTTTAATAAAAATAAATAAATTTAAATCAACAATTAATTTAATCATATATTTTGGAGGATTCAGATCTTTTCGCTTTATTATCACATGAAAAATGATACAAGTCGGACCAAACCATGTACGCAGCATATTTTTACTTTATATTACACTGAAAACTAGACAAGATTTCAACTTATAGTTTTGTTACTTTTTCTTTTCTCACTGAATTGACAATATTAATATTACAACGAATTTTACTTTAATTTTTATATTTTCTATAATAATATGAAGTTGCACTGTCACTGACAGTTCTACGAATTGACGTTTGGGGCTGTAAGTTTATTAGGGAAATTTACTGTTGAATGCCTAATTTATTCGACCAATTAAGTACTCAATCGTCCATTATTAAGATCTTCAATCTAGAACTACTATAACTTTGAATCGAAATATTCTAAAAAAAAAAAAAAAAAAAGTTTGAACGAAAATGTTAAAAAAAAAAATGAAAACATACAAACAAAAATTACTAGTACGACAAAATTATTTTGTTGGCTCGTACATAAAATTATTTTTAATCTCATTTTTATCTTCTAAAACTTTGAAGACTTCCTAAATTATTTTGAAGGCCCGAGTAGTACGTTGGACCTTCCCTCTTAAAATATAAATTTAATATCGTGACCAAGTTTAGGTATTTAGATACTGTACTTTGATTTAGCAAAAGTGTTCGAATTCCAGTTAGTGATAGTTTCCACTTGAAAAATAATAATATTAATAAATAATAATAAATTAAAAAATCCTTGGACTTCTACTTGACCTTGGTGACCAAAAGACGAGCATAATTAAGCACTATTCCCTTACTACTTTACTGGAAAAAATTTTAAAATAATAATAATAATAATAATAATAATAATAAACAAAGTATGGTGAAGTTGAACTCCAATGGGTAAATGAAGCAATCTACTAACCCGGCAGCATTAAAAAATCCTTGGACTTCTACTTGACCTTGGTGACCAAAAGACGAGCATAATTAAGCACTATTCCCTTACTACTTTACTGGAAAAAATTTTAAAATAATAATAATAATAATAATAATAATAATAAACAAAGTATGGTGAAGTTGAACTCCAATGGGTAAATGAAGCAATCTACTAACCCGGCAGCTGGTCCGTACTCAAGCCTTGAGGTGGAGCTGAGAGCAATCAGCAATATGAAAAACTCTGAATGTTGCTTCAAGTTCGAGCAAAAGAAGTATGGGTTGAAAATGATTCGATGTCTAAAGTAGAAAATGTAGATTTAATTTCATGCCGTACGTATTAATATTATGGTGCAACATGGTCTACACTAACATCTAGTCATATTCTTGTGGAACTTTTGATGTCCCCTTCATTGTGATTTCTCGGCAGGGCCGGCCCTGAGGCCAAGCCACCTAGGCAAATGCCTAGGGCCTCAAAATGGATACAAATTCCAAGCCTCCAAATACAAAACTCCAATTAAAAAAAAGGGCCTGGATTGCACGATTACAAACACAAACTGCACGACACTGTTCCAATTTTCAAATCTAATTTCAATTCGACTCGAAACAGAGTGATGGACGAGACGACTTACTTTCCTTTCGCTTCTAGAATTCTTCAGACTCCAATCCGAAGGGGGACTAGGGGAGTTCATTGTCATTTTTGTGGTTTAAGGTCTTTTGGTTGTTGGTAGAGATCATTATATTTTTAAATGTACCGATAATGATAATCAATTTGAGGGATAAGTTTTAATCAAAATTAGGTTTATCTGCAATTGTGCATAACCTTGGATGCAAACACTGAAGTTTTGCGCTTGAAGGCTGAAGTTGTACCGGGTTCGTTTTGGGTAATTTGTTGTATACCATACAATAAGTTTAAAACTACCCCAAAAATATCAGAAACACTTGTTATTGATGGAAGCAAGTGGTTGCTTTTATTGTGAAGTAATAATACCCAATTCGACCTCCCACCTCCGCTTGATTTAGGGTGTGAGTAAGTGGAACCTCTCGACTATTTGTCTTTCTAGTTTCTTCCATTGTTGATTGTCCAATGTCTTGGACTTGATTTATTTATTTGTATTTTGTTGTGTGTTTCTATGTGCTGATTTTGCTGAAATGCTGCTTATGTCTTATGAGTCATCGTTTTGCAAATGATTGGATCGCTTACAGGATGTTATTGACTATCCTTTTCATTGTTGCGTTCGCTGAAAGAAGTTTTTTAAAATTGAAATTGATTAAGTCTTATCTTCGATTAACCATGTCACAATAGAGGTTGAATGAATTAGCTGCGATTTCCATTGAAAAAGATATGTTGGAAAAATTTGATTTGATTTGTTTGATTACTAATTTTGCATCTCAAGACATGAGAAGACTAAATATAATGCTAGCCAAATCTCTCGAGTTGTAAGTGGTATTTTATTTAGCAGTTCTATCATTAGATTGTACAAAGTTTTCATTTAAATATAAATATTTTTTTTATTGAAGTATTGTTATATGTACAGAAAAACAAAGCATAGGGCCTCAACAGGGATGGCTCGCTTAGGGCCTCCAAATGGTCAGGGTCGGCTCTGTTCCTCAGCCTTGTTAGTCATTTGCTTGCTTGAACTGTACACATTCAAAGTGGGGCAAGTTATACATTTTTTTCTCCACTAGTGAGATCAAAGCTCAAGATGATCAACGGCGGATAAGAGCCATACGAAAGAATGAAACTCCATTTTAAGTCAAGGGAAGATAAGAGAAATCTACCAAACTCCATAAGTCGGATAAGGTAGGTCGCAGGGGTGGACCTGGGGGGGGGTTTTGTAGGGGCAATTGCCCCTCTAGATTTTGGGGAAAAAAATAATTTTTTGCTTACCTTTTTTTTTTTCCTTAGCTTTTTTTTATTAGAAGACACCCTATAAATTTTAATTTTGACCCTCTAATCCAAGTCATCTGGATCCGCCCCTGGTAGGTCGAATCAATTAGTGGAGTACTTGCCTCATGCTAGCTTGACTGTACTTTAGAATTATTGCCTCCTACCCTGACTACTCTGCCTCAGTTCTAAGCCAACCTTACTTATTTGGTTTCGCTACAAAGTTAGGAAGCTCTCAACAAGCAGCTAAAAGATTCCAGTTTCAAGCCAAGAGACCTTATATATTCAAGAGAAAGAGCTTTTGTATGGTCTTTAAGTAATTTAACTATCTGAACAAGAGTGTTATAGGTCACTCAATGTTAACACAATCCTCAGCCCATCGCCTTCTATTCAAATTGTATTTTCCACTTCCTTCCCCATACCATAGAAAAAGGGCTTTACTGTCGCCGATTAAGGTTAGAAATCACATACAATATGTGAACATAGAAAAGAGGCCTTTAGTTTAAAAAAAATGAACATACTTCTGACAAGCTCCTATAAAAATTTTAAAAGTCAAACCACTTTTTATCCATATTTTATTAAACTCACGAATACAATCCATTAATCAACCAATTCTCAAGTCTCTAGCATGCCACCAAACAAAATGAGGGAGAGATTTGAATTGTCACAGTAATGAGAAGAAATGTCCTCAGGTAACTGATTTGACAAATTGACTTGGTAATGTCGGTTTGTTTGTTAAGGCATGGGCACTACCTTGCCTCATGCCCTGGCCTTTGTAATTGGATGATTGGAGTCGCAGATGTTGCATTTTGTAACTTTCGTTGGGGGATGGAGGTGAGGCTATAAGGGTTTACTTGATGGCAACATAGTGCTGGAAATGGTGTGCCGACTACAGCCCAGTGTGCACGATGAAAAGTCGCATGCCATAAATCATTATTTTGGCAAAGGCGTGGACGTGCTTCCATGCCGTGACTTTGTGGAAATGTGCTTTTCGATCGTGAGTTTCCAATGCTTTGTAAGTATTATGCCCTAGGTCCAATCGACTTTGGACATAAATACTTTTATATATAATTAATGCAATTAAATGGCAGATCTATTATTTAATTAATAGACAATTAAATAAATAATAGAGTCCGTAGATTCAAATATTTTAATTTGTTAATCACAAGGAGTTGTGATTGTGAGATACAAATTACATCTGATTGAATCTTAAATCATCCGTGGCATTTCTTACTTGTGAAGTAAGTAGCTGATCTCACAAGTTAAAGTGTGGTGACACTTAAATGAACACGTGGATGTTTGTTATAGAACAAAACATTGGAGACCCGTCGAGAGATTCCACATGGATAACTATCTGAGTGTCGGTGGTTAATCTCTAACGTTCGGTAGTGAAATTGGTCCTTTGACTTGAGGTCGTCATGGTACCTTATATGAGGACAGTCATACTTTGGCGGTGTTGGATGTTGCTCTGAAAAGGGCCGCTAATACGACATCGTTCGGGTACGTCAAGAATCGTATGAAGGTTGTGATTGATCAATAAAGGATTCGTCACTCTTAGATAGTAGGAGATTATGATCTACGTTTCAT
>NC_036242.1:3408881-3410506 GCF_002742605.1 Olea europaea var. sylvestris | reverse complement strand
CCGTCACATGTATTGCCCTGACACATTGCTAGATGTCAATCAGGGACGGCGAATGTGAATTGACGATAAATTAAAAGGGTGTTTTAATTTATCAATTTTGATTAGATCAAAATAATATTTCACGTCGTTAGGCATCGTGGTCGGGAACCTAATGGGTCACACACAAAAAGAGAATTGGAAGATTGCAAATTGCCAATTGATTAATTTAACAATCGTTGGATAAATTAATTAATTGGATTTGTTATTTATATTTTCGAATTAATTAATTGGATTAATTAATTCACGGACCGGGTTTAATTAATTGGATTAATTAATTATTGGGCCGAACCGGGCCGAGCCTATTTGGGTTTATATAAATACATAACTAGGGTTTGAGGTCCATTAAGGTTTTCATTATTCTTGCTAGCACAAGAGAAAACCCTAGAGGCTGCAATCATATTCTCTGTGTGGATCACCGTTGGAGGCTGGACAATTGGACAGCTGTGGTGGCAAATCAAAGTTGTGGAACGAAAAGAAAAGCAAAAGGATTGCAGATCTGGAAAAGGTACAATCTTATCACAATCCCTAACCAAACACAATGAGATCTATTGGATGGGAATCGAAATAATTTAATTTTCCGCTGTGCATGTATAAGTAGATTCCCAACATGCAAGACAGCAAAGGGTGACCTTGTGGGCATGAATTGGATTAGTCGTACGCGGAGGGGGATGCACGGCAGGCGATATTCATACATGTTGATTCTTTGCATAGCCTCAATTACTCTGGCCCAATATAAAAATCTTTTGAAATTGGGTCAGGAGTAACACAGGCCCAATTCTGAAATTCAGATTTGGTACTGAGAAATTATTGGATTTGTTTTGGTGGGGTGCACCAAGCCCGTAATTGTAACTCTAAAATCAACTGAACACACTACAACACCAAGTGACGACGAGTCGACGTCGAGGTGCTAAACCTTTCTATCGATGTGATATGAAAATTATGTTATATGAAATGTGAGAATTACAACTCAAGAAAGATTTTTTTATTTTATATTTTTCTTGCAGGGAACACAATGTATTCTCTTTTTACTCACTGCACAGATGCGTTACAACAGGAACGAATTAAGTACCTTTTTCTTATAACTTTGGAGTTAGGCATATTAATTTTTAAATATCGTTCCATCAACTTATAATTGAAAGATCCAGAATTAGTACAATCACTAAATTCCATCTTTCACCTTCTTCACTCTTCTACGTGTTATATGGAGATCGTATCATATTCATAGACCAAAAATATTTTTAGATTTATGCAATTTATATCTCAACTAAAATCATTATCGTCAATCTATATCAGGTCTGATAAGAATGAGAGATTTATGATTTTTTTTCTTTTTTTTAATAAATCTAGTCAAAACGAACACACACAAAAAATCATGAAATTTAAAGTATGGTAAGGGTTGCTTTAAAATATCTATTGTTAGATTAAATTCATAAATATGGACAATACAATTAATACCATAGTGTCACATTTTATTCGGAACACTGGAATTAGAGATTCCATATACAACTTTAAAAAACATCTCTCTAAATAGTGTAGAATTGGTCCTACTCCTCACTCTGTCCAAAAAGGACCTAATTGGATGTCAT
>NC_036242.1:3404224-3407978 GCF_002742605.1 Olea europaea var. sylvestris | reverse complement strand
GGTCCATCGATCTAAAGCTTGTACGGTAGAAGATATGATTGATACAAATATCAGCTTATTGTTCTATCGATAGTGTCTCGTCTCGTCTAATGTTAAATAGTTGATAATTCATACACAGAAAGAGGAACAAAACTCTTTGAAACCAATAAGTAGTTCATTTAACTATACAACAAATTGAATTACATGTTTACCAGCTCAGTAGGTCAAATATGGACAAGTGAATGGTGAAGAAACTGATTGTACTTGTGTGGCTTACGAAATGTGTGCATAAAAGTGTTTTTCATCAAGGTGTTCACAAATACCTAAAAAAAATTAGTCAAACATAGACTTAGATTTTATGTACGTAACTATTGATCTTACGTACAAGCACACGATTTATAACGACGCGTTTGTTGTAATACTTGCATATCACATCTATTATGTTAACAAAATGTAGCTTTCTAGACAATTTTTAAAGGGGTATTGAAGTGCCGTAACATAGTTTGACTCTAAATGGTGGGGCATCTCTTGTGAAGGTATTGTTTTATTTTATATGATTTAACAAATCTTTTACCCTTCACCAATTATTTAAGATCATGTTTGGCGAAATTTAAATGGATAAAATTTACTTTTTACTCACACATTTCATACGATCCATGTATATTCTTATTATCCATAGTTTTTATGAGAGCTACATTTTATAAACACGTAAAAACACTGGCAATGAATCACTAAGTTTATAACAAGTTGTATTCAATAAATAGATTCAATAGACGAAACTGTTGATCTTACGTGCAAGTACACGACTTATAACGACACACTTTCATATCATATTTATAATGTTAACAAATGTAGCTTTCTAGCCAATTTTTATAGGGGTATTGAAGTGCCGTAACATAATTCGAATCTAAATGGTGGGGGCATCTCTTGTGAAGGTATTGTTTTATTTTATATGATTTAACAAATCTTTTACCCTTCACCAATTATTTAAGATCATGTTTGGCGAAATTTAAATTACAATATAAAATGATAAAATTTACTTTTTACTCACAAATTTCGTACGATTCATAATATATTCTTATTATTCATGCTTTTGATGAAAGCTACATTTTTTAAACACGTAAAAAATACTGCCCGCGAACCACAAAGTTTACAGCAAGTTGTTCGATCCAAATAATAAAGAACCATATTTTTTGAAAATGTATATATAAGATGAGAAATGATTTTTATTTAAAAAAAAATTACTCATTTTCTTTTATTATTAAATTAAGAATTTAATTTTGTCCACCACCAAAAACAGCAAAACCTAATGCGGGCCCGAGGGCATGCGTAGAGCACGTGTCAGTGGGCCCGTCGTGTTGTATCACTACTGAAAGTCCTTACATCAGCATCATCATGGCATTTTTGATTATTCTAAACCAATCAAAAGATGATGAATACTTACCACCAATCATAGTGGCAAAGAATATTTACTTTTATAATTCTTTTACATTCAAAATATTATGATATTCTAAAAAACGTAAAGCAAAAATTGTGACCAAGTGATAACGTCAATTTTTAAACTTTACAAGTTTGAGCAGAACTAGAAAAAGTTTTAAAATAACGTAAAACGTAACTAGAAACTAAATCAAACTTAACGTTGAGACGCAATATTTAAAATAGCGTAAAGCATGATTAATGTATATTCAACTCTTTCACTTCCTTTACCAAATTATAATATTCTCACTTTTGCCCCTTCCTTGTCTTTTGCACCAGTAAAAAAAAATAAAATAAAAAATCACAAGATGGGTATATTCTTTTTCCAATTTTAAAGTAGGTATTTAAAAAAAAAGTCAAAATACTTTCCCCTGCCTTGTCTCTGTCCTCCAATCATACCAACAAGTGGCACTGCTTGTAATTGCTANTCTCTCTCTCTCTCTCTCTCTCTCTTTAAATTCCTTTTTTTTAAATTCATTTTCAACAGCATATTTACATAATAAAATATTTTTCACGTAAATTTAAAATTTTTTCTGCTTTTTAATCAAATATTCTCAAAAATTCATTTTTCCCTAAAAATCCTTTAAAAAGGGAGATAGATAGAAACTAAAATTTTATTCTCTATCTCTTGGATCCCACTTTATCTACAATCATGCTATGTTGTCCGAATTTTTTTTTGACATAATGGCTTACCGACACTTACAATTGGAGAGGACCCACTTTTTTTTTGGAGTTTTTTATTCACGTAGGACTTACGCACATGTGAGAGAATGTCAACCATTATGTCAAAAAAATTTGGGCAATATAGTTTAATTCCTTCATCTAATCTCCTATATCCTCCCATCCACCATCGTTGTTCCCCTATTTCTACCACTAAACGAGGAGGTGGTGGTGGTGGTAGGTGACATTGCCACCTTTGAGAAAAGAATTTGTGTAAATAAAAATAAAGTTCCCACTATGCACACAAATAATAATAATGAATTTGATTTACAACATAATAAAAAAATAATTTCTTCATCTTTTCTATACCTAAATTCAATATACAATATATTAGAAATGATGTTATCGAAAAAATCAATGGTTGTCAAAATAAGCTCCATAATTGCTCACGACCAAAGAAATGGTGTGGATTCTATCCAAATGTCTCTCCAATAATCATGGAATTCTACGTGTAAAGGAATGTTAGGATAATAACAACGTATGTTTGATGTACATTCATTTTGGAAGAACCAAATACATGCATTTACTTTCAATTTATAGGTCATTTCACCAGAAAATTAGGATTGTCAGAGAAGGTGAACACATCAAATATCATCTACGAACATGAAGTGATTCATGCTACAATTATCATTGCTAATAGTCAAATAATGAAATTTTTTTAAGGAAACTTGTCAATTATGGGGCTTATCTCTATTTGTGTTGTGAGCTTGAGTAGTATGTGATTGTGCTCTAATTTATCGTAGACACTTCAACTTATGATATATTCGAGTCCAACTGGTTGACATTCATATCTTATTTACTTTGAGTTTTCACGGTCAATCTCAAATTAACTAATTCAGTCTATTCATTTAAAACTAAACAGCGTCATCTCTGATACTAATAATCAAATAGTCTCGTGAAATAAAGCCCAAATAAAATCACCACGGCAGAATCTATTGTGGCAAGTGAGGAAGAATGAAAAAGGGATTAGGAAAAGTTAATAAAGCTAATTCCCTTTCTTATTTGATGCATCTGATAACAAATATTTACTTGAGATTTTGAAACTAAAAAAAATCATTAAAGGATAGAAGAAAATTTCATTTTTCACATTATCTGCCTTCTATATTTTTTTGGGTCAAACTCCATAATTAATTATAAACCTGTCTCCATCACATTTTTCCCTTCTTTGCTCAATTGCTCCCAATTTTTTCTGCAATTGAAGGGTACTGTTCAAGCAATCCAATAATTAATTGCAGTATTCAATAATTAGATAAAGATATATTCAGATACCCTTTACCCTCCAATCATATTTATGGGTTTCATCCTTCTCTCTCTCTCTCTCTCTAAATCATTTTCTTCTCTCTCCCCTAAAATATTGACTGGGATTCCGGCGGAAGAGGTGGAAGTGGAGGAGTAGAATATCAAAATTCATCTGCTTCTACGAAACTGTTTTTAAGTGTTAATTTTCTATATTAAATTTTTGGGCAGTTATCATCGTCTTCATCTGTCTCATGAGGTCTCTCTCTCTCTCTCTCTCTCTCTCTCACACACACACACACACTATGAACTGATTTGGGTTTTTAGTAAAATTTTTATTAGT
>NC_036242.1:3382088-3398172 GCF_002742605.1 Olea europaea var. sylvestris | reverse complement strand
TTTTTCGTTTTCGAAAATTCGTTTTCGAAAACGGGAAAGAGAACGCGTTTTCACCGTTTTGAAAAATCGAAAACAGAAAACGATCCGAAAACGATAAAGAGAACAGGGCCTTAGTAATTCAGAAACTCAAAATTTTTTTTTTTCTTCTCTTTCTAAAACATTGTTCTAAAACACTTGCCTAGACCATGTCTATGTACAAAGCTAGATTTTGCTGTCAAGTCACGTTTTACGTTTTTTTAGGCTAGACTTCATCCAGACTTTGCCTAGTCTCGCATAGACTCTTTAAAAGTTTAAAACAAACATCGCATTTAAAAGTTAAAAGAGGCGAAACCACATGAATAAAACAGTTGGAGAGTCTAGCCCTGGTCTTCCCTATTTTTAAGTTCCTTAAACCATGTGATAACTATTCTCCTACACATATATGGCATGAAAGAACCTTCAAATGCATGTACATTCGATTTGCATCACATATAGAGTTTGAATTATTCATAAAAATTCAAATTATCATCTGAAACTTGTGATGGACATAAAAAATATTGTTGCTTTGCTAAGGTCTGCACATTGTGGTTCTTGCTATTTTATTTTCTTGCTATTTTATTAAATATTCTTCTTTTTACTTCACATGCAATCCAGATCGATCTGAGTTAATAAATTTCAGTGATTTACGTTTCTGAAAGGGAAGCGGATAAAGAAAAAATTATATATTGCGAGTAGAAAGAAGCTGTGAACAGAAAAAGGACAACAAATTAGATATGAATGGACTATTCAAACTTGAAAAGTTGCATGAAGATCTTATGTTACAAGACTCACCAACTCATTAACAAGAATTGCATGATTTCAGATTTTGAATGAGTAAATTACATGAATTTATTAACAGATTCCATTTTTATTTTGAGATCTGGTCTTCCATGTTCTTGGTTTGAGCCAATTAATTAAGGACATTGGTAACTAGCAAAATGTATTGAAATTCTTGTTTAATTCTCAACAACCTCCTCGTTTGCCTCAAATAGATTTGTGTTTGTGGTTGGAACCCTCACTTAAAACGATTCAATCAACTACTTACTATTAACAATTAATGTTTAGAAACCCATGATCCGAGACACGGTATGAGAAACAACGTTAAAAAATACATATTATCTTCAATAAATTTAAGATCGATTCTATCATGAAATAAGGAAAATAATTATGAATTTTATTGCAACAGTTTAAATAAACAATCAAGAATGCCATTCTTTTGATATTGGTTCTGACATTGGAGCAAGTGTGTTCCAGTATGAATTACATTCGAGTCATTTCTGATCTGTCATAATTTCTTCAATCGTAGTACAATTATTTTGTTATGACTTCACTCTAATCACTAGTCTTGCTAGCAAAATTTCCCTCATGTTAATATAACGACTTTGAATATGACTACTTCATAATATATGGCCCTGTTTGAGCCCTATTTTTTTCTCGTTAAAATGAAAAATATTACCGTTATCCATCACATCAAATCACTATATTTGACTTTTTATCTCTTGTGTGAAGCCCATAACGATTATATTTTTCATTCTCATTTTTACAATAATGTGATTCAAACGGAGACTATATATTATGAAGTGTGGGACCCATAACGACTATATTTTTCATTCTCATTTTTACAATAATGTGGTTCAAAATGGGTTCAAGATAAAACTCGACATTCATTTACTTCATCCATACGACAACGAGACGATTTGGTTAACATTCTTTAAACAGAAATGGAATAAAGTCAACTCTGGCTGGTGGTAATTAACTGCACTAACCAGCAAATTCTTGAGCCCAATTAAAACTAAAAAATTTAATGCTTAAATAAGTCAATTCATGAGAAATTTCTACTGAAAACTCATTGATGGCATTCACTGGTCTCTATCTCAAGAGTGATGATGAACACGGTGTGCTGCGCACACAGTCCAAGACATTGACTGTTTCGGCTGAACTTCATGGTAAGCCCATGTTGCACTATAAGTAAACTAATTTTTTCTTAAACTTATTTTTAACCCTACATTTTCATAATAAAATATTTTCTACGTATAACGAAAAAAATTTCATACTTTTTAACTACACATTCTCTAATAAATCACAATTCCAAAAATCATTTCCCAAATATATATATATATATATATATATCAAACATGAGGTACTAAGTTAATACCTTGTATCTGAAAAAAATTCAGGAAGAATAATTGAAATTAATCAACATTTTTCTTGCATGATCGATTGGTATAAACATAAATAAATACAAATTAATTAGTTTCTCCTCAACAGAAAAGTGCTTGGGCTACTAAATACTACCTAATCGGGCGATTATTGGAGAGGTAACAAAATCCAATACTTTTCAACGCAAAATCAATAAATCGAGAAAAGATAGATATCAATAAATCGGCAAAAGATGGATTATTTTGAGAAATCATAGTAAATTAATTCCTTGTATATGAAAAAATTTACGAAGAATTACTCATAATTTTTCTTCAACGATCAATTGGTATGAATATCAATAACTACAAATTCAAATAGTTTCTTAATAAAAAGTGCTTGGGCTACTAAAATACTGTCTGATGGAGAGAATAGATAATTTTCAATACAAAATCAATAAATCAGAAAAATAAAAAAGATGGACTATTCGTAAAATAATAATAAATTAATTATTTGTATCTGAAAAAAATTTAGGAAGTTTAATCAGAATTAATTATGATTTTTTTCTTTGATTGGTATAAACATCACCAACTATGAATTGAATTAGTTTCTCCACAATAAAAAAAATACTTGCTCTACTAAAAGACTGATTAATGGAAAAATTGTTGAAGAGGTGATAGAACTCGTCACGTTTCATTACAAAACCATTAAATTGAATAAAAAAAAAAAAAAGGGATAGATATCAATAAATTGGGAAAAGATAGATTTTTTTTTTTTTTTGAAATCAAAGTAAATTAATTCGTTGTATCTCAAAAAAAATTTAGGAATTTTAATAGGAATGAATCATAATTTTTTCTATGATTGATTTGTATTAAAATCAACAACTACGAATTGAATTAGTTTCTCCTCAACAAAATGTGCTTAGGCTACTATAAAATACTGCGTAATGGAAAGATTGTTGAAGACGTGACAAAATCCTATACTTTTCAATATAAAAAAACCAATAAATGTGGAAAAGATAGAGATATCAATAAACTGGGAAAAGATTGATGATTTTGTGAAATCCTTGTAAATTAATCAAAACGAATTAGAAATTTTCTTCTATGATCGATCAGTATAAGCATCAACTACTATGAACTGAATTAGTTCAAAAATAAATAAATAAATAAATAATGCTTGTTCTACTAAAAGACTGATAATGGAGAAATTGTTGAAATTCTGGTAGAATCCGATACGTTTCAATACAAAATCAATAAATTGGGAAAAGATAGGTATCAATAAATCAGGAAAATGTGGATAATTTTGTGAAAGAAACTTTGGGCATATAAAAAGGGAATTTATGCTTGTGAATTACCAAATAATCAAATAAGAAAAAGAAGACTTGAAATTTTGTGAACAATGTGGAGTCGAATTCATCTAAAGATATTAAACGGGCTACATCAAACTCATATGTCCATAACAACCTCTAACTGATATTGTGATAACTTACTTATAAGTAAATCTTTTAAGCTTAAAGCCAGATGCCCCTGGCAAATTTTTCAAAGGGTTTTTTGCAACATGATGAAGGCGTTCAACAACATATAACCTACCAATATTGCTCACCTAGGAAGAGAAAAACATGTACATTTTTTTCAGAGGGAAGAAAAATAGTATACACTATTCGAAATCATGAAAATTCAAAAGAAATTCTTGGGCGGCAATTAATGCAAGCGGTGTGGTCAACTTCGCCACTCCCCCTTATAATTTCTCCTATAAATTCCCTCTGGGTCTGTTCTAACTCTCTTCACTGCTTCCCTCTCTCTTCATTATTTTTCCATTGTCAACCCTTTGAAGCATATCTATCAGAGAAATGACATCAACAGTAAAAACCATGATGCTTCCAATGGTGTTACTGAAATTAGTGGACTGGCTTTTGTACCAGTTCTTAGGAAACTCATGTTATAGGGCTGCAATGAAGGTTATAAACCATGGCTTCTTTCTGAAAAATACTTGCATCAAATCATCAACTTCATCTTCGCATCAGATTCCTTTATACCCTAGTATTACCAAATGCCATTTACATGGAAGAAAATCAAAAACACTTGTGTGTGATATTCATGGCTGCTTGTTAAGATCTCAGTCTTTCTTCCCTTACTTCATGCTGGTTGCATTTGAAGGTGGCAGCATTTTAAGAGCCTTTTTGCTGCTCTTATCAAGTCCTCTTTTGTTGGTTTTGGACTACGAGCTTAAATTGAGGGTCATGATTTTTATTACATTTTGTGGGCTTAGGTTGGAGGATATGGATAGTGTATCAAGAGCTGTTTTGCCTAAATTTTATCTTGAAAATCTCAATTTTCATGCTTTTGAGGTTCTTGATTCAGTAGGATCTAAGGTTGTCTTAACAAGTGTGCCTAGAGTAATGGTGGAAGGTTTTCTAAAGGAGTACTTAAGTGTTGATTCTGTTAAAGGGACTGAGTTGCATACAGTAGGGAACCATTTCACCGGTTTAGTATCCAATACAGGACTTCTTATTAAACATAGAGCTCTTAAAGACTTGTTTGGGGAGAAAAGACCTGACATTGGCATTGGAACTTCAAGTCTTTATGACCACCTATTAATCTCTCTTTGCAAGGTATGCATCAGCTTCCCTAATCAATTTTCGAGCATCCCTTTCTAGCACTTTACTATTTTTATCCATTCATAATTTCCACAGGAAGCATATGTGATCAACAAAGAAGACAGCAAAACCAGTGCAAATTCAGTACTTCCAAGAGAGAAATATCCGAAGCCCTTAGTATTTCATGATGGAAGGCTAGCATTTTTGCCCACTCCCTTTGCAACTTTGGCTATGTTCATGTGGATTCCTGTGGGATTTGTGCTGGCAATCTTTAGACTTTTTGTTGGCATCTATTTACCTTACAAAATGGCCATCTTCTTAGGCACTTCAAGTGGTGTAAACATCAGAATCAAAGGCTGTGCTCCCTTAAAATCCCAAAATGGTAAAGGTGTACTCTATGTTTGTACCCATAGAACCCTTTTGGACCCAGTTTTCCTCAGCACATCCCTTGAAAGACCCTTAACTGCAGTAACATACAGCCTAAGTAAAATGTCCGAAATCATGTCACCTATAAAAACAGTCAGATTAACTAGAAAGAGAAAACAAGATGGTGAAACTATGCAGAAATTACTAAAAGAAGGTGATTTAGTAGTCTGTCCAGAAGGTACCACGTGCAGAGAACCATATTTGCTGAGATTTAGCTCTCTTTTTGCTGAATTAGCTGATGAAATTGTACCGGTTGCCATCAACACAAATGTGACCATGTTTTATGGGACTACTGCAAGTGGGCTCAAATGTTTGGACCCTATATTCTTCTTGATGAACCCTAGACCAAGTTACAGTGTTCAGATTCTTGGGAAGATGCCCAAAGAGCTAACATGTGCTGGTGGTAAATCTAGCCATGAGGTGGCTAATTATATACAGAGACAACTGGCTCATGCATTGGGTTTCGAATGCACTACTCTTACAAGAAGGGACAAGTACATGATGCTAGCAGGGAATGAAGGTGTAGTCCAAGATAATAGAAAAAAACCCTAGATTTGCATTACTGTTTTAGCGATGATCTATCTATTATATTCTTAATTTAGTGATTTTATAATTTTATTTTATTTTATTTTATTTTTTTTGTGAAAAATATGATTTCTTTATCCATATAGATTAATGGTAATTTATGCTGGATCCTACTTTTGTATGGGGATGTGTTCAAATGATACTATTGATGATATCTTGATCTTTTTCTTGTGGTTGTTTGTCGCAAACAAAAAATTTAGAAGGAAAAAAAAAATTCAATCTTAATTACTTTCCTCCTATTTTTATACAAGGAAAACCAATAATATCGCAATGAAAAGTATGAATAAGTAAATAAGCAACCTCCAATATGTACGAAAATGAAGAAAAATAATTTGCAGATCAAGCGATGAGGAATCTAAACTCGACTAAGATAATAATGTAAGTAAGTTAGTCTGGAGAATTGATAAAAACTAGTATACAATATCTCATACACCCTCTTATTTGACCAATTTGTATTGATTTATTCTTGAACTGAAAATTTTAATCAATGTTAAAACATTGATAAAGTCAATTGGAAAAATCGAGAATTGTTCAAATCATAGGATAAAAATTAGAAATTTCGAAACGGTAAAAATAATCATCAAATTGGTTGGAACAAAACCAAATAGTTCACCCCCTAATTTTTTTCACTATAGGATCATTTTGTGTTCAACCTGTTGATTCTTAGCCCCTGCTTGATGGGAATTAACTTAAATTTTTAATAAATTTTGATAGAATTGGAGGAAGTGTATGGTTAAAAAGTTATATGACCCAAAAATATGTTGTTGAAATGAATTGTTAATTTTGACTTGGACACAAATCGAGGCTTAATTTTTTTCATTTTGAGGGGGCAATTTCAAAACATTTGATTTCATGAATGTCTTAAATTAAATTTGATTTGTGTCATTTATGGGAGCATTTAAAAGGGTAGTAAATTCAAACACACATTTCCTTACAACCCATGAGTTGTATTATTTTCTTAGTCTAGTTATGGAGTTAGGTAGACAAGATGATTTGGGTGACACCATGTTCTTCTCATTTATTGCTAGTTTTATATGCCACATGCAAGATGGAATGGTGATTTGTGCGATAAAATTGAAGGAATAAAGATACTTGTACAACATCCAAGTGCTATAAAAATTACAACCCTCTTATGTGTGGGATCCAGAACTATTTTAATTGTTAATCCCACCCTTTATATGTGAGAGAGTTGTACAAATTGGCGTGTAATTTGTTGTACATAAAAGTTGACCCACTAGAAGTTAGGGATAGCCCTTCGAAAGTGTGGTCAAGTCTGGTTTATACACCGCCTCTAGTCCACCTATTTTTAATAATGAGGCTTTATAATGAACGAGCAGGCCTGCTGGCCCTATTTTTACTAATTTATTTTACAGATTTTTTATAACAATTTAATAGGGTATTAATAATGGATTATTGCCATTTACACGCTCATTTTTGCCACCTTCGTTGACACCTGCAGCATCGTAAAAAAATATTGGCTGCAAAAACAGTTTTCTTTTTAAACTATCAAATGAGATAATATCATGTGATATTATGTAAACAAGGGTGTACGTCAAGATAAACATCAACAATGACTCATTAATAATGGATACTGTTAAGACTTATTTTCCATTTCAGTACTTGAATTTCAAATTTTGAAGTATGAGGGCCTTAGCTGCTATCGAAAGTTTGAAACCTACCCTAGGACCTTAGGCCGCAATTGCTGAAACTGGGTTGTTAGGCTGCAATTTATCATTATTATTATTATTATTATTTTTGTTTTTTAGGAAAATAGGTCAACTACTCTGAAAAGGCAATCAATTAGATTAATACACTAAAACAAAATAAAAAGAGAAAATTATGCCATGCATGTACTTTTTAATAAATATAATCTTCATCTCGTGCGTTGTACTAGTATTTTACTTATTATGTTTTTATTTGAAGTTTTTGAAAATGAAAAATATTTGTGCCATCGTCGTTTTTATAATCATTTTTATAAGCTATTTTAATTCTTATCTATTTGTTTAATGTAGATGAAGATTTTTTTTCTCTTGATAAATGTGCAATAACAAAAACTAATTTCATTTGGTGATGGGCGATGGTTACGCTATTGTATCCACTTTCAACAGTCTAACTCGGCACAACCTCATCAAACATGTCACATATCTTTATCTGTGTATCTTCATTTCCCATTGCACATGCATGTGCATGTCAGTGTGTGTTGAAAAATACCTATGTCTGTGTTAGTAAATTGAGATGATGGTCTTGGGTGCACATAAACTGAAAGACGGATCTGGTTTTTGAACATACTAATTGAGTGATAAATTTTCCGTTCTACTCTGTCCGTGGACTATATTTGGACAATGTGAAGTGAAAAATAAGTATGTACTTTGACAATGTTACCTAACAGAACAGAAGGGGAATGTTGAAATTTCCTCTTAATAGTATTTTTTTTTATGACATTTAAAGCTATTTTAGGGCTTACAAGCATTTTGATTTATTTGTCACAAAATATAAGTAATTAATAGCCAATTAGATGGAAATTCGACACCTTAGTTGGATGCAGATTTTTCAGGCAGTGATTGAACTAAAATATCGGAGTGTAACTACAAAAAAAACATGCAATTAGTTAAATTAGCAAACATAGATTTGAATATTTCTTTGAAAACTGTTGTGTATAAGACCAAAGCATGACACGGAAAAGATTTACACCAAAGTAGGTCATTTTGAGCACACAATCCATGAGTATATTATCCAAAAATTGTAAATATTGGTGCAACTTTTTACTCATGGGACAATAATCATCGAAGTGCATGATATTGTAACTCGAAAGTCAGAACAATAATTTGATTTTAGCACCAGCAGCACTATGAATGTTTATGTTAATTTATAAATATTTTCACAGTACATCTATATAATAATATGGTTCCTCACGAACTTCCACAAGCTTACCACCTTACCAATAGTATCAATGCCGTGGCATAATTTTCTATTCATCTTGAATGAAATGTGCAATAAAATTTTTTGACGAAAACTATTTGGAGAAGTTAATTCATGATAATGCAAGGATAATCACAGGTTTTTCCTTATTGCGCGTGGTTTGGATCCTTAATTCTTTACCCCTATTACGCATAGTTTGGATCCTTCTTATTCCTAAAGTTTCATATGATTTGAAATAAATTTGAAGAAATGGTGAACCCAACATCACTCGTTTTTACAAGCACTTTTAAGCTAAATGGATAGTGACGTCAAAAAAAGGTCGGACATGATGATTTAAAACTACTAATATTTATTTTATTTTTTTAAAAGGTCAATACGAGATAAAGACCCAATCAAATCAAAATTCAAAATATTCAATGAACGTTATCGGTTGGCTAAGATTGGAAATTAACACTTGAAATTGGAAAAAATAAAAAATAAATTTGTGTTTTATTTGGCTTTTGAGAATTATAACCTATGTGCTATTTGATTATAATCTATGTTATATTCGTAAGATAGAAGTTGCAATATATGTTATTTGAATTTTCTAGCATGTGCCGTATGACTATGAATCATTTGAGATATTTACTAACTTTGAGTATTTTTTTGGTATTTAACATTGCGTTGTATAATATTTGATTTTAGTTTATATAATTATTTGTTAAAATCAGTAGCGGAGAGAGATGGAGGCCAATAGGGTCAATGGCCCTTACTGTAATTTGAAATATTTATATTTTTAAAAAAGACTTTGTGCAGGACACTTGAGTCTCCGTGCACAGAGGCAAAAGTCTCCGAGTACGGAGAGTTTTTTATATATATTTTTTATTTTTTTACCTTATAAATAATTTTTTTCAATTTAAAATTATTTTTAATTCTTTTATATTCATAATAAAACTTAATTTTACAATTTTAACTAATTAATATTTATATTTTCTTTATTTAATTTTCGTAACTTTCTTTTATTTTGTTTTTATTATTTTTTTTTGAAAATTGTTTTAAAATTTCTTTTTTCTTCATATTATTTTTTTAATTTAAAATTCTTTTTAATTCTTTTCGTTTAAAACGAAATTTTTTTTAATTTTAGTTAAATAATATTTATTTTTAATTTCAATTATTTCAATTTAATTTAAAAACTTTATAATAACTTTTTTTTGTTTCATTTTATTTTTGCTTGTAATTTTGTTGTTCTTTTATTTGTTAAATCATTCAGTTTCTTTTCTTTATCAATTGGATTATATAAGGTGAAGTAGTGTGTGAAAATGGAGAAATATTGTAGGGGAAATGATGGTTGCGTGTGAAAATAGAGACATGATTGAAGACAAACGACGTCATTTTTGCTTCTACAATTAAAAAAAATAAAAATTGAAGTGAGATAAAATGGAACAATTCACTGTTGATTTCTATAGTAACTTCACATTCTTCTTTTTATATAGTAGAGATTTGTGATATACTTTTCAACATTGTATTAACTGTATACACTATTTTTATAGAATCAAAACGGAATGTAAAAAATAAATCAAATAATTCGTTATTCATTGCCTAACTAAGATTACTCCAACAAAAAACACGCCCTTAGAGCAATCGATTAGATTACTCCAACAAGCAGCCCTTAGATTTGTAAAGAGGAAATTGGGCCGACTACTCTAAAAAGCAATTAATTAGCTTAATACACTAAAACAAAGTAAAATCTTTCAAGATCGTAATTAATACGTTAACCAAACCCCAAAATTGTCCAAAGCCCCAAACTGATCAAAGAGATGGAAAGAGAAAACCCAACCCACACCGAGAAGAAGCCGATTAACTGAGGCGAAGAAAATGTTTAAACATTGGCATGATTGATAATTTCGGTCAATTATTGGCATAAAGCTCTCAACTTTCTGTTTTCTCCATGAATTTGCTTATACCGCCATGGAAATTTTGGAAAGTTCTCAAATCAATTTCGTTTTTTTTTTCTTTTTCTTTTTTTTTTTTTTCATTTTCTATGCTAATAGCGTATTATTATTATTATTATTATTATTATTATTACTAGTTTTGTATTTTTTTTAGTCATGCTCTAAACGTTTGATTGCTTCGTTTTGTTTCTTGTTTCTAGCAGGGTGCCAAAAATTTGTATTTCGCCAACTCTGCTTTGGTGGTCATTGCTTATTAACTTTTTCATTTCAGTCATGTATTTGCATTTGCTCATCTGGGTTTATGGGATTTGGAAACGGTAAAAACTTGTGACCTGGTTCTTGTTTGGAAGCTTTCTTTGTAATATTGAAATGGGGTTTCTTTCTATTGAATTAATAGTTTGGTTACAATGAGAAATTAGAGAATTAGTATTTAGCATTATTTATTCTTTTCTTATTGTAATTACCTTAACCACTTATGGCCTGTTTGATTCACCATGAATTCCATGGAAAGTGAAAATTGAATTCCACATTCCACATTTTCCAGTGTTTGATTGCACTATTTTACTCTGGAATTGAATTTCCAACATTTCCCTTCACGCGCCTGAATTCCTTCTTTTTGAGAAATTCCAATTCTTATGGGTTTGGTGAGAATTGGAATTCCAGGTAACTTTTATTATTATTATTTTTTTTTTTTGGTTTTTTTTTTTGGGGCAATGGAAACAAATTCTATCTATAATTATAACAAATTATATCCCTTTAATTGACAATTTCCTTGAAATCCAAAGCCAAACAAACACCAAATGATACAAAATTTCAATATTTTTTAGGTGAAAAATTATACCAATTAAACATATTTAATTGACAATTCCCATAAAACAAGTTCTAGGCAATTCAATTCTCTAAAATTTATTTTCTTTCTACTCAAATTTCATTCTTTCAATCAAACGGATCCTAAGATTCCCAACCTTTTTGGACAAAAATCAATTCCTACTTTTCTACTTTGTCATGCTATAAAAATTTGTGTAAATTGAGCCCCTATTTGACTACAATAAAATGTTCTATGTTTTTGTTTCAATTTTTAGAGTCATTACAGGATGTCCAATGAAGTCGATATATTGTATTCTTAATATTATTTTGAAGTGCTTACGGCCTAATTTTTTGCTTCGTTGATAGCACACAAAAAGCCAACCGTAGCAAATGTTATGCGTGTCAATATAGCTCGTTTTGAACTAGTATTTCGAGGATTTTCAAATTCTTATAATTTGTTTCCATTGCCAACAAAAAAGAAAAGAAAAGAACAAAAGTGTTACAGTAACCAAGAATTCAAATTCTCACCAAAAATGGTGAGAATTGAAGTGAGAATTGGAATTCAAGGAAAACATGAAAATTAGTTTAGGTGGCATAAAAGGTGGAATTCGAATTTTAGAAAACATTTTGCCAATCAAACAACAAAAAATTGGAAAGATGGAATTTGATTTCTATTTTCCATGAAATTGGGATGCAATCAAACATAGCAAGATTTGTCATACGATATTGAGACTGCAGGATTTGTTTTGCCCTTTGAGCCAAAATTGAAGTCATTTTTCTCTATCCATTTTTGCTAAGATCGATTTGATTTGTATTTATACGCTTTACTAATTTAAGATTGTGGGTTACTTAACAATATAATTACAACTATATTTCCAAGTATTCTTGTTCTTAGGTTAATTTCCTCGATATTTTATAATTCCTCTTGCAAATTACTTTTAAAATTCGAATCTATCGTACATAATTTTTTCTGATATTTTTATCGATCGCTTTATCTGATAGAACTTGAACACACTTGGAATTTCAAGCTTGTGAGGCATTAATTCAATCTCGGATGCATACAAGATAAGATTAAAGGAGAATCATTTTTTTGAATTTTTATCAATCTTTTTTAATTTTGTCACTTTTCTTAAGGCCTGTTCTGTAGTGATTATGAGAATTGATTTTTTTTTCCGTTAAATGGAAAAATGGGTCCCATTTGTAAGTAAAAAAGTTAAAAATGAAGGTTGTAATAGTAATATAATATTAAAAAATTTAATTTTTTTGAATTAAAAATCATTACCAAACGAGGGCTTAGTGTTTATCATTTTCTAATGACAAACACCAAAGGGGGGCTTAGTGTTTGTCATTTTCTAATTATTTTTGTCAATTTCTTTTTATTTTTTAAATTTGTGTCACTTTTTATTTTTATTTTTTTATTTTTATTGCCCATCACTTTTTTGAGTTCGTTACTCTTCTAAGTGTCTATCATTTTTTTCTTTAAAAAACAAAATTGTTATTTCAAATCCTACATGATTGTAAGAAAAATCATAAGGGCCCATAAAAGTTGCATCGTAAACGATGAATTTCTAGGGTTTAATTCTATTGGTTTGCTTTCATGAATGTCATCAATGGGTGACACTGAATAATTTTACCGCTACTTCATTTTTTATTAAATAAATAAATTGGAAATTGTGGCTATTTCTAAATTTCTATTATAAGTCTTAACAGAGTAAAATAGATATTAATTATTGAATGAGAAAATTACCATGATATTATTTCGGTCACTTTATTTTTGTTTTTACTTTTTTGAATTTCTTTTAGTGCCCCCCCTCCCCCGTCCATCTTTTTATGAATTTTTGTCACTTTTCTTTTTTTTATTTCTTTTTTATTTATTTCGTTACTTTTTTTTTGAGTGTTTGTCACTTTATTTTTTTATTTTCTATAACATTTTTTAATTTTGTGTCACTTTTTTAATTGTGACTTTTTATAAGTTCTTGTCACTTTTTTAAAATTTTTATTATTTTTTTAGTGATTGTTGCCTTTTTCTGTCATTTTCTCGAAATTTCTATCTATTTTTTGAGTCACAAACATCATTTTTTAATAAAAGTGACATCATATGTCATTTTTTAATTAAAAAAAAGTGACGCTTAACTTTAACAAGTGACATTTAATTTTACACAGTATTTTTTACATCCAACGTATTTTTCGTGTGATTTTTCAAAAAACCTCTAATTTTAAAGGTATTTTTGGAAGTTGTCTTTTTTCTTTTTTCCTTTTTTTGTTTACAAAATGATTTTGGACCAGAAGGCCCGGTTGGCTTTTTACACTGGATCCAACACTACCCCGTGAAAGTGAAATGTAGGCCCACTCGAGCTTCGGTTTATGAACGTGGAAATTTTACCGCCATACCCTCTTTAGTTAAAATACTCCCATGTACTATACCAATTTTTTGAAAGTGAAAATTACATAATACCAGAAATTTAAAAACTACAATTCAAAAATCAGGTATTAATATAATAAATCTCCAACCGATTAAATCAGGGCTAAAGTTTCTCTCTCTACAATCTACCTTTTCTCACTTGTCTCACTCTATCTATTCTCCCTCTATCCCTTATTTAACCATCCCACCGGGAGATGACTCAAACGAGGCACCGTCACCAGAAGAAGTAACACAACGTTGCCATTTGTCGTTGCCCGTCGTTGCACCTGTCACCGAGGAGAAAATTTTGGGGATTGTTTTGCGATTTTTTGGTCGCCGGCAGAAGAGAAATTTGGGGAGGGAGTTTGGTTTTTTTGGGTGATTTCGTTCTCCTCGATTTGATCTACATAGCCAAAGCCACTATGTAGAGTCGTATTCTCTTCTGTAGTAGGAAAATCTGGTGGGGGTTTTGTTGCGATGGAGGTGGAGGTGGATGCATGTGACCAATTTAATTGTGCGCGGTGGATGTGGTGAGTAGTGGAGACACTGGTTGACGGCTGTGCTGTGTAGCGACGCTAGTCGACAATAAGTGTAACAGTATTGCCACACGTAGAAGATGTGTGCTGATTTGTGTGAGTGCAGTGTGTGTAGAAGTTTATTTGTACGGTGTTGCGGTATTTTGTTGGGTTTGTTGGTTTTTGAAGTGATGGTGGATACGGTGGTGGTGGGTGTGGGTACAGTGGGTGTGGCTCTGCCGCTTTGCAACAACTCTAGAGATGGGAGGTTCTTGATGGTGGCTTCGTGTGAAATGCTGTGTAGCAGTATTTTTGTTGGGCTTGTTGGTTTTTGGAATGGTGGTGGCGGAGGTGGCGGCGGTGGTCGTGACCAACTATTTGGTCCCCTGTAACTGACTATTAATCTGTAACTTTAAAAATTGATCATTTTGCAACTAAGAAAGTAATTTGTGACCATAAAATTTGAAAATATGTGACTTGTGATCTATAATTGTTTGAATTTGTGATCAATGACAAAAACCTTATCGTCATCACCTCCTACCAGATGCTCTTTATTTCAAAAAGTCAATGTATAAAAATATGTTCCCAAAAATACTCTATTTTAAAAAAAAATTATTTATTTTTTTTATTTTTTTGAAAGAAAGTGGGTTTGGTTCTTTAAATTTGAAGAGCCAAAAATTCACTCTATTATTATTTTATAATGATTATATTTAATACATTACAAATTTTAATACTCCACTTCTTAAATTATTTAAACCTTTTTATAATGATTAATATTGACATTTAAAAAAAAATGTTACAAAAAAATATGAGAAATCAATAAATATTTCTTAAAACATAAAATGAAGAGTATTGGACTGTGAAAAATAAAAATACTATCTAAATTTAAAAATGCTTTTTAGATAGAGTTTTTGGAGATGCTCTTAAAGCATGTTTGGCAAAGCTTTTATTAGAGTATAAATTTTGATCATTTGAAATGTAAGAATAATAAATGAATAAAAATATGTAAAAATTGTGACTTTATCATGGAAGTTAGAATTTTATATGCTTATAAATACTTATAAACCTTACCAAACATGGACTCACAATCTTGTCCATTGTCACTCTTACTAAGATCATGTTTGTCTCCCTTTAAAATAAAACTATTTAATTTTCATACTCATTCTTAAAAATACTTTCACACAATAAAATATTTTGCACGTAAATCTAAATTTTTTTTCTATTTTTTAACAATACGTTCTTCAAATAATCACAATTCAAGACATTATTTTTTATGAAAATAATGACTATCAAATAGGGACTAAGTATAATTTATCCTAGTAAATTAGCATCATTTTTCACTTTTAAAACATTTTTAAACACATAATATCCATCCAGAGCTTAAATAGTAGGGAAATGCAACTTGTGCACTCTTTCTCGATATGATGGTTGACATTGTGTGTATTGACAAGTGTTGATTAGATGAAAAAATTGTCAAAAATTTAAACTATCCAATAATTTATTTCCGTGGCACAATGTAAAAAAAAATGTAGAATATCATCTGCATGTAGTATGATGGTAAATAGAAATTACTTTTCCCTTAATATTTTTGCTGTCACAATAACTATTTCTAATATACCTGACATTTGATGGGTTGTGTTGCATTGGTATGAGAGCATATAATGATGATATGGGAATGATTCCAAACATCTGTACCTGTAATGAATGTTACCCAATCATTCTATAATTGGGAATTTACACACTAATTTTT
>NC_036242.1:3229003-3379076 GCF_002742605.1 Olea europaea var. sylvestris | reverse complement strand
CTGACCTGTTGGGACACATCCCGCGATTTACCTCCCTCACAAAGCTCTAGGAACGAGGCGGTGGGGGCTCTCAAGATTGAGGTTCAACCTTTATATATAAAATTGGAAGTGACACTTCACAGGCCACGTTCATGTCGAAAATTATATGCTTCCTTTAATCATTAATTAATTTTTCTCGAATTTCAAGTTTGCAATTCAGACTGGAATCCCAAACAGGCCAATTTTAAATTATTTCATGAAAATTTTAACTAATTCTAGTAAATCATGGTTTTATAGTTCACTTTTTTATTTTATTTTTTTTAACCATAAAACAATTCCTTTCCAAATTATGTAGACTACAAATATCGTTTAAACTTAGACCCGTTTCCATAATTTTTTAAAAATATTTAGTCAGATAAAGAGTTTTCAGAAGAAGTTAGTTTAAAATGATTTTCTTCAAAAACCCTTCTTAAAAAAAAAAATAATAAATAAATAAATAAAAATAAAATTTTTTACCAAACGAGCCTTTTGTGAATATGTAATTCAACACAAAGTTGTCATTTATAGGAAAGAAAAACATGTTTTTCCCTTGATGCTCAATTAGCAAGCAAGTATTCCCAAACAAGGATAAAGCCCGTATTAACATGTGGTTTAGTGACAGCATTTTAATTATAACCTTGGTACATGTAACTTAAGCAATATGATAGAATATGTTAACCTCGAAAATTGGACCTTCCACGTGGCCAACTGAGAGCTACTCCACGTATTCCTCTCTGCGCATAATCAGCGAACGGTCAAACGCACACGATCGGGACCAGCGGGGGTGGCGTCGGCCATATACACTCCGACGGTCAAGTTAGGTTTAGGTGGTCAGAACAGTACCCAGGGGTTGTGCAAAATAATGATAAGGGGGAGGAGAAAATATATAAGCTTGCGTGCTATGTAGTAAGAGTTTCATTACCTTTGCCTCTTGTCAAACCTTGGGTATTTATAGGTGGGATGAGCCGTTGGATGTGGGACATGGGTATACATCTGACGGTATGAGACGTCCGCTCATAGGTGTGAATCAGCCGCGTCTGTAGAGTGGGCTGATAGCTTATTTCTCCTGAGTTGAATTGACATAAAGTTGATAAGTCACATCAACTACCCTCATCGAGACGTCAAATCAATTTAAACCTTAGGTGCAGGGAGGATCTTGGCACAAATCTCTTTTTGAAATTGGCGACGGATCTTCTAACAGAGGTCCACTTCGGCTCGGCCTTGGGGGTGAGGCGCTTCAGTCAGGTCAGTAGTAGGGATCGCCTGTACTTTCGCAGTGTGCTACTAGGTTGTGGTTATTGGTGATATCACTTCGGAAACACTTCGCATAGGTCTTTATGAGGTTGGAATATATGGTGGTGGGCGTTCCGAGGTGGTTCAGATAGGGGCGTAACAGTGGTCCCCCAAGTCCAAGTATGAATATTTATATCATGGATGGAATTGCTTTCCTGATCGGATGTATATGCCTCTGTACTGAGGACAGCAACTCGCGAGAGCTTAGGAGTTGATCTTTTGCAGTAATCGAGGCCATGATCCCAGACAGATGTGCCAAAGTTTCGTTACTGTGTAGGAAAAACAATAACCGATGTGAGGTCGAAGCGCTGCAAGACGGGACGATTAGTAGGAAAAGAGGTTAACGTGACGACTGAGTCGATGACCAGGCTCGTGCTAGGCGCGTGTAGGCTATACGAAGCTGGACGAGGACTAATCTGCCATAGGTGCACTGGCCCATAGGGTCGGCGCATTGGGAGATTGGTAAAACTTTGTAAAGCTTGGGAGGCAACGCAGCGTCCGAAGCGATGACTCACAGGGGACTTCGCGTCAGGTGCGTCCAAGCTTTGTAAAGCTGAGTGAGGAGTTCATCTGCCACCGGTGCGCTGACCTACAGGACCGACACGTTGGAAGATGGCCAAAACTTTGTAAAGCTTGGGAGGGAATGCAACGTCCGAGGCGATGACCCACAGGGGACTTCGCGTCAGGTGGGTCTAAGCTTTGTAAAGTTGAGTGAGGAGCTCATCTGCCATCGGTCCGCTGACCCACAGGACCAACGTGTTGGGAGATGGTTAAAACTTTGTAAAGTTTGGGAGGGAACGCAGCGTCTGAGGCAAAGACCCACAGGGAACATCGCGCCAGGTGCGTCCAAGCTTTGTAAAGTTGAGTGAGGAGCTCATCTACCACCGGTGCGCTGACCCACAGGACTGACGTATTGGGAGATGGCTAAAACTTTGTAAAGCTTGGGAGGGAACGCAGCGTCCGAGGCGATGACCCATAGGGGACTTCGCGTCAGGTGTGTCCAACCTTTGTAAAGTTGAGTGAGGAGCTCATCTGCGGCGATTCAAACGTCAAATGATTTGACAACTGTTGCGTGTTTCCAAGGTGACAGTTTGGTGTCATGCCCATTCTTCTAAATGCATGCTGTGGCTATTTATTATTATTGATGGCTAGTTGTAACCGAGGTGATGCGTTTTAAGCGAGCGTAAAGGTCACAGCGACATCTTGGGCGTAGATCAATCTGGCGTTTCATTTCAACGGCCTAGATTGAAGATGCGACGAACGGCTTAGATTGATCGCATTTGAATTTGACGGTGGAGATCGGATTTGTCTTTCTATAAAATGAGGACTCTGAGGTTTTCTTAAGTTTTCTACCCTTGCGAAACAAACAATATATTTTGCTTTCAAGTCATTGGCGATTTTCGGCGTTTTCTAAGCTATTTCGGCGAGAGATTTGAACTTTCGGCTACCTTACACCATTTCCGGCTAGGAAAACCTTCAAACTCGTAAGTTTCAGTACCTTTTAGGACTTTTAAATCCTGAAAAAATGGCCTCGGAGGGGAGTTCTAGTTCAGGGAGGGGGTTAGAACTAGTGAGGTTGGATGAGCCCACTGTGGCGACCTTCTCAAAAATAGCCGAGAAAATAATAGGGGAGAAATATATGGAAGCGACCGGATAGCCTAGCAGATACTTCTATGCATTAGGGGGCATCGAACTACCCATCCAAATTAAGATAGGCCGACCTGGGGAGACTTAGGACAGAGTATGGGATCCCTGGTAGTAAAGATTTGATCCTCCCCGGGCCGGAAGAAAGAGCCTGCTACCCTAGACCGGGCTATGTGGCCATTAGCGAGGCGATCCTTAGGGCCGGACTTAGGCTGCTAGTTCACCCATTCTTTAGGATGGTGTTTAGATCCTATGGGTTAGTCCCAACGTAACTCAATCCGAACTCCTGGAGCCAAATGGTAGGCTCCTGGATGTTGTGCAAAAAGGCGTCATTATGGGTGGAGATGCCCCTCTCCGTCTTCCAGACCTTTTATATACTTAAGATAACTGCCGGGGGAGGGTGGGATAAGACTCGGGGGGTGGTATTACCTTACTTCATGGGGACCCATACTCCATTCGTGCTCGATCTGCTGAGCTCCATCAAAGAACGGAAGAGCTCGTGGTGCTGGGCCACAGGGCGATAGGACACAAGGGAGGGTGACCCCCCGGCGTCTCTTACGGTCCTGACGAAGTACTCAACACTTAATGAGTATAGTAGTTATTTTTCCTTATATTTCTCTTCGGTTCGAATTGTGCCTAACATTTACACTTCCTTTGTAGGTGCTCTTCCTCGGTGCGAGCTGTCATCCGAGGACTTCAAAACCATTTGTATCATTTATCAGTTGCCTCAAAAGAAGACGTCTTACTATAGGCTGATCCGAAAGAACATCCATTTCATTACTCACGATCTGATGGCATCCCAAGGTAATTGGACCGAAGTCTTTACCCTTTATTCTGAACTCTCAACACTTGTACTAATTCATCATTCGCTCTTTGTAAACAGCTTTAATAAGAAGATGCCTGTGTGCCACGAATTTAAGACCATCCAGAAAATGATGACAGAGGCACGCTTGATCATGCCAATGAGCACCACAAGCTCACCACCGAGGCACTGGAGGCCTCAAACAAAGAGAAGGCGGAGCTGAGGCTGAAGGCAGATGCTCAGTCAGAGGAGATTGTCTCTTTGAAGGAGGAGTTGAAGTCTGTAGGGGAGGTGGCAGTTCAGAACTTCATCGACCACTTTGAAGACCATCCCCTGTATGACGACTTCGCCAATTTTGGGCCTCTTGGAGTGCCCAAAGCTTATTGGATCGACTGAAAAAGGTGTACCCCACTTTGAACATCTCCTCATTGGAGGCAGAGTTCGGGGGGCCAACTGGAGGTCGGCCTGATAGGCTTGCTGAGGAGGCTCCGGAGGCAGCCGATGTAGAAGTCCCTCCAGCAGAATAGGGCTATCTTTTGTAATGGCTTCGGCCTCCTTCTACTTAAATTTATTCAATGAAATGAAATTTTTGCTAAGTATTTGTGCTTCTACTTTTTTTATTTTTTCGATCTGTTCATACTTGTATGAATGACAAGCGTCAAACTAATCGCTTCGTAACAATAACCAGTTAATGATTGCTGATCGGACTACTCAAGTTAATAAAAGTTAAATCACTTAAGTGAATATGAAGCAACTCTTAATGCTAACTTGTTAACAATTTGAGATCGGACTACTTAAGTTAATATGAAGCGGACCACTTAAGCAAACATGAAGAGCCCTTTAACATTAATCAGTTAATAATTGAAGATCGGATCACTTAAGTGAACCTATTGAAGGACTGATGAAACAATTTACTAATCGATGTGGCTCAGAACCGAAGTTTCATTACTTGAGATAAATTGCAGCACCCTTTACCAAGGCAATTCCAGTACTTAGTATGTTAGGGAATTTATAACTGAGATCAAATCAGAACAATCGATTCATTATACCACATCGAGATCGGATCGAAACAAAGGCCCATCATTGATAGTACTTCCTCAAGTGTTCGATGTTCCACTGATGAGGCAGCGCCTTTCCTGCCATGTCTTCAATTTCGAAGGTACCAGGTCGGGATTCCCTGCGGATGCAGTAAGGGCCTTCCCAGTTCGGGTCAAACACTCCTGACTCGATTGGTTTTGAAGATTGGAAGACTCTTCTGAGGACGAGGTCGCTCAGGCGAAGAGTTTTGTTTCTGACTTTGGAGTTGTAATAGTGGGTCATTTTTCGATGATACTTTGCCAAGTTCACTTGGGAGGCATCCCTCCTTTCCTCAAGGAGGTGTAGTTCGATTATTCGAGCCTCATCGTTGCTGATCTCATTGAAGTGTATCCGTCGATGTGATGGGACCCCAACTTCAACCGAACTCATGGCCTTAGCTCCGCAGGTCATGGAAAATGGTGTTTCACCTGTCACAGTCCGGCAAGAAGTTTTGATAGCCCAAAGGACGTGGGGGGGTTCGTCAATCCAGGCCCCATTTGAGGTATCAAGCTTCCTTTTCAGAGTGTGCTTGATAGTCTTGTTCACTGCTTCAATTTGCTCATTTGGTTGGGGGTGATGAGGTGTCGAGAAGTTCTTCTTTATGCTCAGTTCGTCGCATAAGTCTCGCATCTTCTTGTTGTCGAACTGCCTTCCATTATCAGACACTAAGGAGTGGAGAATGCCGAATCTACAAATGATGTTCTTCCAGACGAATTTGGTAGTATTCGCCTCGGTAATCCTGGCAAGGGATTCAGCCTCGACCCACTTAGTAAAGTAGTCAATGGCGACAATGGCGAAAGTTGCACTTCTTCTTCCTTTTGGGAGTGGACCAATGAAGTCAATGCCTTACTTGGCGAACGGCCAAGGGCTGGTTACTACGGATAGGCTCTGAGCAGGCTGTCTTTGTATGTTCGAGAAGCGCTGGCACTTATCACATTTCTGGACAAACTGGCAAGTATCCCTTTTCAGGGTCGGCCAGAAGTAGCCTTGACGGAGAACCTTGTGTGCCACAGTCATTCCTCTGGAGTGATTTCCACAAATTTCCTCATGGATTTCCCTGAGTATGTACGTGGCCTCTTCGCCTCCTACGCATCGAAGAAGCGGCGAGGCGAAGCCTCTCTTGTAAAGGGTATCTTCTTGTAGGACGAAGTGTGCAGCCATTCTTCTTAACTTCCTCACCTCGCCCCTAGAAGCAGGCAGTGTTTGATCCTTCAGGTAGGCGATGATAAGCTGCATCCATAATGGGATGCCTTGTATCCATAGTATCTCTTCACCTTCGAAAGTGGAGGGCTTTGATAAGTGCTCAATAGGGACGACCTTTAGCAGCTCTGAATCCATACTGCTGGCCAACTTTGAAAGGGCGTCTGCATGTGCATTCTCTAGACGGGGGATTTGAGTCAGTTCGAATCTTTCAAAATGAGGAACTATGTCCAGAACCAACTTCAAGTACGCAATCATGCTACCATCTTTGGCTGTGAAGTTTCCATTGACCTGATTTACTATAAATTGAGAATCACTGCTCGCTAGGGGCCTTCTGACCCGCATCTCCTTGGCAAGTCTAAGGCCTGCCAGAAGGGCCTCGTATTTAACAGCATTGTTTGAGGCTTTGAATCCGAACCTCACTGCACAATTTAACTTGTGGCCTTCCAGGCTTTCCAATACAATCCCTGCCCCAACGCCAGTCTCTCCTGAGGACCCATCTACAAACAGTTTCCATGTGGGGGACTCGGCTGGTTCCATTATCGCTTCCATTTCTGGGGTTTTGGCAAACTCAACCACAAAATCAGCAAGGGCCTGACCCTTGATGGCGTGTCGAGGTCGGAACGTTAGATCGAACTCACTGAGCTCGATTGTCCATTTTAGCAGGCGTCCTGATACATTTGTTTTCTACATCAGCTGCTTTAGTGGGAAGTTGGTGAGAACTTGTATTGAATGGGCATGGAAGTATGGCCTCAGTTTTCTTGAGGCTGTGATAAGGGCGAGTGCCAGTTTCTCCATGTTTGGGTAGCGTGTTTCAGCTGGAGAAGTGTTTTGCTGATGTAGTACACTGGCAATTGGCGTTCATTTTCTTCTCTGACTAGGACGACACTGACTGCTACGTCCGAAACCGTTAAGTACAGCAGTAGAAACTCATCCGGTTGAGGTTTCGACAAGAGGGGCGCCTCTCCAAGGTGCTTTTTCAGAGCCTCAAAGGCTTCTTCACACTTCGAAGTCCATTGAAATTTCTTTCCTTGTTTCAGTACATTGAAGAAAGGTAAGCTTTTATCTGTGGCCCTGGAGATGAAGCGACTGAGTGCGGCTATCCGACCGTTGAGACTCTGGACCTCTTTTGATTTCTGGGGTGACCTCATCTCTAGCAAGGCCATTACTTTCACTGGATTTGCCTCAATTCCTTTTTGATTGACAATATACCCCAAGAACTGACCCGATGCCACTCTAAAAGTGCACTTGAGGGGATTCAATTTCATATTATACTTTCTAAGTATCTGAAAAGTTTGGTCGAGGTAACTTACGTGTTCGGCTGCCTGGAGGTTTTTGACCAGCATGTCGTCAACGTAGATCTCCATGGTTTTGCCAATGAGTTCGGCAAACATCATTTTGACCAACCTCTGATATGTAGCTCCAGCATTCTTCAATCCGGAGGGCATGACTTTGTAGCAATACAGACCCCTGTCCGTAATAAACGACGTAGCTTCCTCATTAGGTCGGAACATGAGTATCTGGTTATACCCTGAATATGCATCCATGAAGCTCAGTAGCTCATGTCCAGCAGTAGAATCCACAAGTTGATCTATTCTTGAAAGTGGGAAGCTATCTTTCGGGCACACCTTATTTAAGTTCGTGAAGTCTACGCGTACCCTCCACTTTCCACTGGGCTTTTTCACCAGGACCGTGTTGGATATCCACCTTGGGTAGAGGGCCTCTCTTATAAAACTACTGCGGCTAAGTTTGTTCACTTCGTCCTTCAGTGCCTCATACCTTTCCGGATTGAGAGCACGCCTCTTCTGTCTATGGGGGGCATAGGAGGGGTTGATGTTAAGGTGATGGCAACTGATCCTAGGATCTATTCCCACCATCTTCATGTTTCCATGCGAAGACATCCAAGTTCCCTTTCAGGAAGCTTATCATCTCTACTTTTGCTTTAGGGGACAATGACTTTCCTATACACAAGACCTGACTGGGGTCTTCTGGATTGGAGGGAAAAGTCTCCAATTCTTCCATTGGGGTCGCATTTGGTTCAGAGTCAATTATTCAGGGATCTAACTCATCAAGGGAGTGTCGTTGTTCAGGGGCCTCTTCCATGTCGACGTCTCCCTCTTGTTCAGAGGTATGCCCTTGTTCATGGGCATCGAGCATTTCCACGTTCGTACTAACTTCAGCGGGAACCTCAGTTAGGATTACATTAATAGTTCGGGGCTCGAACTTTCGTAACGAGTTTAAGTAGCATGCCCTGGAGCCCATCTGATCGCCTCGAACCGTAGCAATCCCATGTTCGGTTGGAAATTTCATGCACAAGTAGTGGATGGACGTGACAGCCCAAAGATCTTTCAAAGCGGGTCTGCCCAATACTCCATGATAAGCCGATCTATGATCTACCACCAAAAATTTCATGAAGTGCTGGGCCACTAGGGGTGCTGAACCCATCCCGACGGGCAGAGTGATCCGCCCTCGTGGGATGATGCTGTCCCTAGTGAATCCGAATAGTAGGTCGGTCATGGGGATCAACCCATGTTCAATTTGTATTTTGTCAAAAGTGGAGCTGAACAATATGTTCACGGAGCTGAGCATGCGTTTTAATTCGTTCCTTGCCACTACGGCTCTTACAACCAATGCATCACAATGGGGGTGGTGAATCCCCTTTGAGTCTTCCTGGGAGAAGGTAATTGGGGCCATCCTATCTGCTGATTGTGACTCGTTGACAATGTAAGTGATCATTGNTTCCACCAGCTCGTCATATGTGGAGGGATTCTTGCTGTGCACGTCCCTCCAGAACAAAGTGTTCATGTTGTGCCCACCTTTCAAGGCTGGAAGGGCTTCTCTGTCAGTGACCTGTTCGCAGTAGGTGATTTCGTCTATAAACCTGGCGAGATAGCTTTTCAGCATCTCCCCAGCGGCCTGCCTCATATCTTGTAGGCGTTGCACTAGTGCCTCTCCTTCCCTGCGTGAGAGGTACTAGTTCAAAAATGATTTCTTCAAATCTAGCCAACTTCTGATGCTTAGGGGAGAAAACCTGCTGTACCATATTTTGGCGGCCCCGCTTAGTGTTAAATGGAAGACTCCCCTTAGGCTCATCTGTGTCATGTACTTGGTGAGGTGCTTCTCCGAGTCTCCCTTTCCTTCATACTTGGGGATCTTAGGGGGCATGAAATTTACTGGCATTAGAAAGCTTCGGATCTCCCTTGAGAAAGGGAGGTTATCATCATCATCTTCAATCTCATAAGATCGAAAGGGCCCATTTGACCCTTCATCATCTTGAATGTTCTGGGGAGGTGGAGGCGCTTCTCCTCGACTTCCCCAATCGACTAGGTTCCTCATGTCCCTCCTATTTCTAGGAGGAAGAGGAGGAGCCTGCTCTTGTTCCTGATCTGGACGAACCGATCTTCTCATCGGACGGACCCTAGTGCTAGGGTCCTCCCCTATCCGGTCAAAGACGTTTGCCGATCTTTGTTCCTTGTATTCTTGAGGAAAATTGTCCCCCAAGTGTGGTTCTGATGGTTGGCTCCCTTGCACATAAGATGTGGCTTCGACGATCATCTCTCTTTCGAGGGAATGTTCTGTATGCCGGCTCATGTGGCCTCAGGAGTGAGATACAGGGGCTTCCCGCACCGGATAAGATCCTTGGGGCATTTGATAGCCCTAATGACCCTGGGCTTCCATGAGGAGTTCATGCATTGCCATATTCTGAGCTGCGATATCTCTCATACCCGTAGCTATCTGAGCCATTTCTTCAGTGAGTATGGCTGTTCTTCGACCTCGGCGACGCAGGTGATGTGGTCTCTGATGAGTAACATTGTTATGGAGTACCTCTTCCTCAGAGGCCTCTCTCATGGGGTTGTCGTCTTCATGGCTATAGCTCATCCTATCTTCTCTTTCAAGGGTGGTGAGAACTTGGATTGTAACTCGACTTTGTTCTTTCTCAAGAACGTCCCATTTTCAGGGTTAGTCACTAGTTTTCCGATAACTTCTCCGGTGGAGAATGCAGAACTTCAAACGAGAAGTGTTCGCACAGACGGCATCAATCTGTTGACCTCGAACATTGGACCTTTCACGTGGCGAATTGAGAGCTACTCTACATATTTCTCCCTACGCACAATCAGCGAACGGTCAGACGCACACGACCAGGACCAGCGGGGGTGGTGGCGGCCGTATACACTTCGACGGTCAAGTCAGGTTTAGGTGGTCGGAACAGTACCCAAGAGTTGTGCAAAATAACGATAAGGGGGAGGAAAAAATATATAAGCTTGCTATGGAGTGTTATGTAGTAAGAGTTTCATTATCTTTGCCTCTTGTCAAACCTTGGGTATTTATAGGTGGGATGAATCGTTGGATGTGGGATACGTGTATACATCTGACGGTATGAGGCGTCTGCTCATAGGCGTCAATCAGTCGCGTTTGTAGAGTGGGCGGACAGCTTGTTTCTCCTGAGTTGAATTGACATAAAGTTGATAAGTCACATCAACTAGCCTCATGGAGACGTCAAATCAATTTAAACTTTAGGTGCAGGGACGATTTTGGCACAAATCTCTTTCTGAAATTGACGGCGGATCTTCTAACAGGGATCCCCAAGGTCGAGGCGCTTCGGTCAGGTCAGTAGTAGGGATCGCCTGTACTTTCGCAGCGTGCTACTAGGTTGTGGTCATTGGTGATATCACTTCGAAAACACTTCGCACATGTCTTTATGAGGTCGGAATATATGGTAGTGGGCGTTCCGAGGTGGTTCAGATAGGGGCGTAAGAGAATATGTTTGACATTGGAATCAATGTGATGACTCTTTGTTAAAAAGACTCCAATACTTTAGTCGACCAATTTTCAGAAAAGAAATTAATGACAATAGAAATCTTCGAGTTCGATGGGGAGTAGGATCTCATTTCATGATGTCTTTTTATTTTTTTCTTTTGCATGAGACGATTTATCTTACACAAAAATTAATCGTGCAAAATTTTTAGTTGCTTTATACTGTATAATAAGAAGAGGTGTCTAGATCCAGCGAAAAATAAAATAGAATACTCTATGGTGTTATCTAGACTCCAATTTATAAATTTCTTGTTTGTCTCACACACTTCTTATGAGCTTGGTCTTCTAAACTCAGTCATCGCCTAAACCATGAGCTTAATGCATGCTTGTTGTATTAGCTCGATTAATCGTAGCTTTAGTCACTTGTCAATTATAATTTTTATTGTCACATCAGATTGTGTGATCCGAAAATGGCACATCATTGTAGAGTACCTGTTTGGAGAGGCTAATTTGATCGTAGTGAAATCAAATTTTAGCGGACAATCATACTCATAGCCCTCAACTCGTGTTTGAAGAGCAGACTTATGTTGACCAATAAATTTTCGTAAGCAGCTCATGCCCTTCTAAACAATCAAAACATTTGCTATGGTTCACCATTTTAATGATAAAAAAGCTTTCGATAGTCACATGTCGAAGATGCTTGACTTGACACAACCATGTCATGCCCCGAATGAAATGAGAGCTAGGCTAAGTGGCTAACACTTTACACCTCTATTCGCATCTTTTCCATGGTTGCCTAAGGTAAAATCTGAACATGTACTAGAGTTGTTGATGCAAGAAAAAGAGAGATAAACACACTTTAGTACAACATAAAACTAACAAAACTGGTAAAAGAAAGACACAATGACCCAATGATTCACCATTTTTGTTCCAAAGTCTGAGAAAATCTAAAGGCATGGGGACCCTTCCAAAGTTCATCCGTAGAACACTGCCTTTTACACTGTTCCCAATCAAGATTTTCATATTCAATTCTCAGAAAAAAATAAAAAAATTGTAAAACTAAGAACAAGAAAGTTGTTCAGCACTACAAAACCAGCAAAATTCTTCCTCTCTACATATTCTTTCGTGTGATTTTCACCACAAAGATGTCACTTTGGCAAGTGATTAAAAACAGCACCAATTTGACATCATGGCCTCTAGGTATGTCACTTGCCTGCAAACAAATGTGAATTTTTCTATATTCTTGTGACCAAACTAAAAATCTGTCCTTGATACGGATATTCTTTTTTTTTTCGCAGATAGAAGTCATAAAGCACTGTTGGATCAACCTAAATTAGTAGTTGCATCTGATTTTAGAACCAGAAAATGAATGATTAATATCAAGATGTAGTGAAAATCATGGAAGTTTCTTGGAATTGCAGGTGCTGAGCTAAAGGGGTTGATTGGTCCCGCGCCAAAAACTCGTGATCCAATTGAATTGGTGGCGTTCAGTACTGATGAACTCGTGCTGCAAATTTAAATGCTGATGAGGTTATGTTTTCTTGATAGATAAAGAAAATAACAGAAGATGGACTAATAGAAATATTAGTAGTTAAAGTTCACCTAGTCGATGGATATTGACATGTATCATAACCTGCATAAGAATAAAGTACATTTAATAAAGAAAAAAGATTACATAAAGAAAATGAAGTGCTAACTTTTCTTTTTTCAAATTCTTTGTAAGAAATTATTCAAAATTGCATCGAATTACGAGCTAATGGGTAAAAGATTCTAAAGGTCATTAAATTTGTTACATTTTCAATCAACTCGATCACTAAACTTCATTTTATAACAATCGAGACAAATGATCATCTCGCTAATAAGATCTAACTAGCATTATAAAAATTGCTTATTTTTTGCTTAAAACAAAATAGCTTACTTGGGTCAGTGCTGGTGGTTACAGCAGTGCCACCAAAATTGCAGCTAGCAGGGATTGGATTCTTCTGATAATAGCTATTGAAAGCGTACGAGGCATGATCACGCAATGTGATCGGATTGTAGCAGCTGCCACCAGGCTGAATTGCCGAACAATCAGCGCCACCATAGCCACAAGCATAGTCTAATGAAACTTGTAATGCAGTTTGTGACACGGATTGGCTAGCAACACACCAGCTTCCACTGGCCGTGGTGGTTGTGGCGGCGGCCGGTGGCATTATGGGATTGGCTGGATTGATGACACTAGGCGAGTTGGGGCCAAAAACTGTCGGATTCAGTACTGGATTGGTGGTGGTCGGAGTATTGGGATTGGCAGTTGGAACTGTAGTTAGTGGAGTAGTAATGTCCATCTTTCTTGCAGAAATCGAGGTAGAGGTGTCCAATTTTTTTGTCCCTAACACACTCTCGGACAATACTGAACAGAATTAAAAGGAAAATGTTAAAATTTAGTCTATTATCATGTACAAGAATGTCAATTGTGCTTGACAATTGTAATCATGAATAAGAATCACTGTCCTATACAATGATGAGACTCCAAAAAGCAAAATAAAATAAAATAAAAATAAAAATAAATTACCAATAGAATTTTGATGATCTAAACACTGATTTCATCTTTAGAAGCCATTCAATTCTTAAGAATTTAAATTTAAATTTCCTAAGTTTGGAATTCATGGAAGAAAATAGACAGAATCTATATGTTTGATTTAAAATGCAGTTCATAGAATCTATATACTCCACTCCCAAACAATCGATTGAAGAGAGAAAGAATCAAGGAAAAAGGGATTCTTAGCTTGTAAATCGGAGAATAAGATTCCTATGTTAAAGCCAACAATCAAGAATCCATACAGATGTAGAACTGTAAACATTTAATGAAAAAATCCAGGAAAGATTTATTTACCTGAACAAATTATAAGAACAGACAGATTCAAGAATTTCAGACAACTAATAAATACTCTTCTATGCATGCTTTCTTTCTTCTTCAGCTCTTTTTCCAGTGAGCTCGAGCTTAGGTTGAAACAGAAAAAAAGGGACAAACTAAACCAAGTCAAAACATGAGCATTCTTTGCAAAGGGAAGGATTTTGTGTCTATCATCATATGATATATATGTATAAAATACATATCTTGATGACTATGAAAAAATCTTTGTGTCGAGTCGTGTGCGTGTGCGTGTGTNATCATATGATATATATGTATAAAATACATATCTTGATGACTATGAAAAAATCTTTGTGTCGAGTCGTGTGCGTGTGCGTGTGTCTGAGAGAGAGTGAATGGGAACTTAAGACATTGAAAGAAGAAAGATGGTGGAAAAAGTTGGAGGAGAAGGGTTAAAATTAAGGCAAAGGACTCGAACCTTCAATTTTGCTTACAATTTTATCTCCAACATTTTTATTTAGTTACTTTGTTCTCAACCTTTGGAAAATAGGCGTCAATTGTCCAATAGATGATTTTCAGCCATTTTTCATTGAACCTGCATATTCAAAAATTAAATGACACAATTCTCTTGAAAAATATTTACCTTGTTTGGTACCCATTATATTTAGAATACATTTTTTTTCTTTTATTTTCAATCACACATCCTCAATAAAATAATATTACATGCAATTTTTTATTTTAATCATAAATTTTCTACAAAATACTATTTCAAAATGCATTTTAAACCAAAAAAATGGACTCAAATAGGCACTTAGTGTCCTTGAGGGACATCTATTGCTTCTTTTGATCACATCTTCATGTAACCAATAAGACGAGCCAAAATTTTCATAATTAAAAAAATGAAAAAAAATAATTAAAATATTGTCATTCTCCACCCCCCGAGCCTTACCTTTAGACATCATCAACACCTACCAACACGACCACACCATTACCATTACATCGTCATCATGCTGCCGCCGCCCGGGGAGGGGGTGACACAATGCTATAAGAGTTGAATTGGCAACAAACAAAGAGATAATTTCACCCTAATTTTGGCTTTACTGAGAGGAGTGGTGTAGTGGAGGTGGCTGTGGTGATGGCGATGGGGTGAGAGGAAGATATTATTAATTTTTTTTTAAAAAAAATTTGTGTTTTTTAAATTCTTTTCTACCCTTTTATTTTTGCTTTTTCTGAGTTTTTCTTTTAGTAATCTAATTATATATAATGAATAACAATTTTGTCCTTTTTAAGTTTGGATATGTTGGTCAAATGGCTGGAAATTATCCATTTGGATGAATTGAATGGATCTTATTTTCTAGAGCTTGGGAACGAAGTAACTAGAAAAAAACGTTGGGGCTGAAAGTGCAAAAGAAACTAAAGTGTGTGGACCTTTTTCATAATCTACCGAGAAGACGGTGAAAGAGGAAGGAGTAGTTTGGAATTTAAGAGTGGACCTGTGGGGCTGAATTGGTGATGATAGTAATGATGGTGATGATACGAGCAATTTTTCTTTTTCAACTTTTTGTGTTTTAAAACCAATTTATTTTTTATTTTTTATTTATAGGACTCAATCTAGTACCCAGAACCAGAAGCCACCCAAAGTGGAGGAAACTGAATAAACACTATAGGTAGTTATCTTGTACCATTATATAGAATTAGGATAAATTTAATAGAAAGACTTCATCTTGCACTTGATGACCCTTTGGTCTCGTTCAAATTTCAACATGTCATCGATTCTATTCATTTGGGTTCTGACTGCATCAAGTTATTAAATTACAGTACGAGTGAGTTAGGAGGAAAAAGTAATGGAGGTCCTTGGACTTGTGTATGTACTTGGTTAAATGTTGTAGTGATCCTCGTTTTTAAGAAAGTGACGTGTGACCAATTTATCACACACTAGCTTACTATGCTTCATTTTGTTTGGCGAATGACTACTATTGACAAACTAAGACAACTTGCTACCATAGTTAAATAGGCAACTAACCAAGGCTACAAATGTTTTCTAAATCTCAAGATTCAGTGAATTCAAGGGTTCCAATCTAAATGAAAGAAAAAAGAAATGACGTGACAATGAAATCCTAATCTTAAAACAAAGGGATTTTATATTACTTGGGTAGTAGAGTCGAATTTCATTCAAAAAGTTGTTCACTTATAGTGCACAAGTTCCCTCAAATTTTTTACCCCATGTGTATATCACTATCTATTATCATTTTGTGATTCTTATTCCAATGCACAATTTTTACTAATTAGAATAGTATTAGGAAGACATATGTTATCAAAAATAGGGACAAAAACTATCTATCAATGAAATGGTTTTTTTAGATCATATTCATATATTTGTTTCTTTTTTCTATTTTAGTAGGGCAACCTTCACCATCGACTAAATAATGGTTCTTGGCAACATATTTCTTCACCTTCTTATTTTTTTTTTCTTCTCTTTTTTGGTTGAAACTATATTGTCAAGTTTTTTCTTCCTTTAAGACTGGACAAGGTAGTGGTAGTATGCTTCCTGGTGAATGTTACTTAGAGTGAGGAAGCATTATCATTTTTAGGACAAGACTTTGGACAACATTTTAGCAGATTTTAATAAAAGTTTATGAAATATGTAGTTAAAAAGTTGATAAAAGTAGGACTCCAAAAATATGTGGTTAAATTGAAGTTTGATAGGTTAAAAAATTGATAAAATTTTATTTTAAGAAGCACTTATTTCATGCATACCAAGCAATACTTATTCTTGATTATCTTGCAATGACTGGTAGACTAAAAGGCTTATTGTGAGCAGTAGGTCATCTAATGAAGACTCCTCTAGATGCATTAAAAAAACTCTCAAGAGAGATCAATTCATGACTTTGTCAAGCAAAACTCCCACATTGACTCTTCCTAAAATCAAAAGTTTTGTAGAGGTTCGAGTGAATTGTCCAAATGGTCATTGAACTTTGCAAAAGATTTCTAAGAGGTTATTGAACTTTAAAATTCACTTAAATGGTCACTGAACTTTGCAAAAGGTTTCTACAGGATCACTGAACTTTAAAAATCACCTAAATGGTCACTGAATTTTGCAAAAGATTTCCTAGGAGTCACTGAATTCAATGACCATTGGAAAAAATTTTACAAAGTTCAATGATCACGTGGAAACCTTTTGCAAAGTTCAGTAATCATTTAGGTGACTTTTAAAGTTCAATGACCCTATAGAAACTTTTTGCAAAATTTAGTGACCATTTAGGTGATTTTTAAAGTTCAGCGATCGTTTAAAAACTTTTTGTAAAGTTCAGTGACCATTTGGAGAATTCACTCTAGAGGTACATAAACCAACTTATAAGGTTTGAAGTTACTCCTCTTAACAGAATTGATCTTTTAATATGGAAATTCAAATCTTAATAGGCGTCTCGTATATCCTCTCTATTTTACGAAAGCTATGACTATTGATAATTAATACCTTGCCAAACAAAAAGTTCAACACAATATTATGTTTGATCCTGATTGATTTTGATTTGATATTAGAATATTATCCATTCGTAAATCTATTTTCTTTCTTATGAGGTCTAGTATCTAATAAGGATATCAGATTTCACTCTTCATATAACATATTTTATGATACAAAAAAGTTTGGTTATCCTAAATATATTTCACATGTGACGACAAGTCTCGTGAAAAGATACTCTAACTGTATATATAATTGATTTCTTCCATTAGTATATGTAATATATATCAGTTGATAAGTCCCATGCCTAAGTGCTACTAGTTCTTGTGCATTGACACTCATGGTGAAGAAAAATAAATGTTTAGTGCAAGACACTATCTTTTGTAAATGAAGCATAGTTCAAATTTTCAATCCCACTGAAAACTCGAAGTGAACGATAAATTGTAAAAAATATTCTTGTGAATCAAACCGCTAATCATGTAATCCAATTTCAAAAGTAACTGTGCTTTGTCTGAGAGAGATTTATGTATAATGGATGCCCACAAAACATTTCACAATAATTGCGCACGGCTACCTTTTGTCCCATTTAGGGTTGATTTTTGCTCATCAAGGGACCCTATAGTAAGTACTGTGAAGCTAAAATATCTGTAAAGTGACAGATAATCTTCCAAAATCTTCGCCTAAATAGGAACTTTTGACCAATAGATGTAGAAAATTCTACATGCTATAATATATTATATGGTTTTAAGATTCTTTTTGGGATAATATGAAGTTTCTTCTCTATTGTTGCTCCCATTCGATTATTGTTAAACTAATTAAATAGAGAATGTATTTGAAAGAGACCATGACTTTTTTTTTCTTTTTTCTTTTTTTTGTTTTTTTATACGGGAAAATCGCAATCACTACACACTGGGTAAACTCTCGGACTGACGCAATAGCTTGCAAACCACACCAGTCAAGTAAACCGCACTAGGCAAGTTCTGTGCGACAGACTTGACTGAAAAAGTGTTAGTAGGGGTAATCGAATTCGTGATCAAATGCCTTCGTGCTCACCTACTCTACCAACTCGGACATCCCATATGGGGCGAAAGAGACCATGACTTGTTCAAGTTAATAGTGGCTGATGATTATTAATATTGACGTGGTATCTATCTCCATAATATTTTTGAATAAAGATGATTATACTTATATTCTCGATTTAATGAAAAGAGAGAAGAAGAAGAAGAAAAATCTAATTATATTGAGATTTGCAAGCTAATGTGAGGATGCAAAGACGGGTCGAGAGAAGGCCATAGCTGCTAGCTAGAATGAGGGGGTGGATGGGTGGTGGTAATACGTGGGCCAATTAATCAACTTTGTCGTCTGTTTCTCTTACTCAATCCCTGTTAGAGTCCCATTTTTCGAGAATAAATTTTGTAAAAAATAATTTTTTTGGAGAGTGTGTACATGCAAAACTATTTTATCGAGAGAATGTGTAATTGAAAATAAATTTGAAGAAAAATGGATTTTTAAGAATGAGACTCTATTGTAGTTTTGTCATGACTTATTATTTCAATCAGTGGCTCGAATCACCTTATCCATTATAGCAGATGAGGCTGCTGATTGCTCTCACTCTACCTCCATTACTATTTCTACAAATTGCCCAATTTGTCCACACAATACCATGCTTTGGTAAGAATTCTAGCTAAATTTTGATAGTTTTGCTACATAATTTTAGCTACATTCTTGTTAAATTTAATGCCACCATGTTTTTGCTTTTGCAATCCACCATCAACCTCTATTACAAAGTTTATCTCAGACCAGCCAATACTCTCAATGCTAGAAACCAAATGCAAAACAATGAAAGACCTCAAAACAATTCATGCCCATCTCATCAAAACCGGCCTAGCCAAAGACATAATAGTAGCTAGCCGTGTATTGGCCTTTTGCGCCACCAGCCGGGGCGGTGGTGGTGACATCAACTATGCATACTTAGTGTTTGCTAATATTGAGAAACCAAATCTTTTCACTTGGAACACTATAATAAGAGGTTTCTCTCAAAGCTCAGCCCCGGAAAAGGCAATTTCTTTGTTTATTGACATGTTGGTGAATTCGAGTATTAGCCCCAAGAGGCTTACTTATCCTTCGGTTTTTAAGGCTTATACTCAACTGGGACTGGCAAGAGATGGAGCTCAGCTTCATGGAAGAATCGTTAAACTAGACCTGGAATTTGATCCATTCATACGAAACTCTGTTATACATATGTATGCAAATTGTGGGCTTTTGGGGGATGCGAGGAAATTGTTTGATGAAGATAAGGATTTAGATGTTGTTGCATGGAATTCTATTATTATGGGACTTGCTAGATGTGGAGAAGTCGATGAATCTAGTAGGTTATTTGGTAAAATGCCAATGAGAAACGAGGTTTCTTGGAATAGTATGATGAGTGGTTATGTTAGAAATGGGAAATGGATGGAGGCATTGGATCTTTTTGGTAAAATGCAAGAGGAGAAAATTATGCCAAGTGAGTTTACACTGGTGAGTTTGTTGAATGCTTGTGCGAAATTAGGAGCTCTTGAACAAGGGGAATGGATTCATGATTATATAACGAAGCATAAAGTTGACTTGAATGTGATTATAATCGCAGCACTCGTAGACATGTATTGCAAGTGCGGAGACATTCAATTGGCGCGCCAAGTTTTTGAGGCTGTCCCAAGGAAAGGAATATCGTGTTGGAATTCAATGATGTTGGGATTAGCACTAAATGGCTTTGAAGATGAAGCGATTGAACTTTTCTCCAGGCTCGAATCTTCTCACCTTAAACCAGATTCCGTGAGTTTTATCGGCGTTCTAACAGCCTGCAATCACTCAGGACAGGTTGATAAAGCAAGAAAGTACTTCTCATCGATGAAAGAAACGTATAAAATTCAGCCATCAGTTGAACAATATGGTTGTATGGTTGATGTATTAGGCCGAGCAGGACGCATGGAAGAAGCAGCCGAGCTTATAAGAAGTATGCCAATGAGCCCTGATGCTATAATATGGGGTTCACTATTGGCAGCTTGTAGGAATCACCGAAACATTGGTATAGCCAAATGGGCAGCAGAAAACTTGATCGAGTTAGATGAAAATGAGACAAGCGGCCATGTCTTGATGTCTAATGTTTATGCAGCCTCGGGAGTTTTTGAAAAAGCAATGCAGCCAAGAATTGAAATGAAGAATAAGCAGATAGAGAAACAACCAGGATGTAGTTTGATTGAAGTGAATGGTGAAGTTCATGAGTTTTCAGCTGGTGGGATGCTACATTCTCAATTCCAAGAATGTACTTCTCATTAAACGAGCCCATTATGGTTAAGATTTAAATAAGAGTTTGAAAATAAATTGTACGAGTTATTTAACATTAGGTAAAATTATTTATATAAATTTAGTCTTCAATATCCTTCATGTGTCATCCATTTAAAAGTAGTCTATATGTACTTTTTTGAAAGACGATACACTATACAAATTTCGTAAATGGCCGATACAAAATGGGAACCATGTAACTATTAAAAGCATGTTTGTGTATGCTCAAACATGCTCTAAATGACTCGGTACATGGACTTCTCTATCTGTTTCAGAGTGTTTGATTTATGCCTGCAAGAAGATTTTCTCAGTGATAGGATGAAGTTTCAGGTTTCCCTCTACTTATAAGTACCAAAAAGGTCACTATAGCAACTAGTAATTCACTTCAACTCACTCTTAACAGGTTGATCTAAGTGAAGATTTCCCCTTTGTGATCCTGGTGGTATAAGAAGAAGAGTAAAATATCAGTACGAAACAAGATAATGACACCAATGTCTCCTATTCTGTGCAAGAGTAATCCACTTCCAAATCAGTCGATAGATGACAAATTTTAACTGCTAACCAAATCATCAGCCTCATTAATGCAACGATAACGCAATGTGTTAGAGAAGCTACAAATTTTAGCTACTCAAATGATCCTTGGCTTCATTCAAATAGACATAAATGAAGTGGAAAAAAATCTAGAATACTAGTCAACGATAACCACACACTTCATTATAGACAATCGATATGGATTCATCTTTTAATATATCTTTGTGAGTCCATATATATGTTTGTCATTTTGTTTAATTCCATATCTTGTCCTAAAAGACAAAAAATGTTGAAGGTTTCATTGTTCTTAGTTCTTTTAGCACTCAGTGCAGCTCTTTCCCAGTGGAACCAGCAGAGGCATTTAGCTGTGCCAATATCATGCCAGCTGTGGAACAGTGTGCCTCTTTTGCCACCGGCCGGGTGGCTCGGCCATCTGGTGGCTGCTGTAATGAGCTGAACCGCCTTCCAGGAATGACCAGAACAACTGCAGACAGGCGACCAGCATGCAACTGCTTGAAGCAAATTGCTCCTCAATATCCAGGTGTAAAGGACTCTTTGCTTCTTGCCCTCCCTCAGAAATTTGGAGTGACACTGTCCTTCAGTATCACTAGAAATACAGACTGCAACAGGTACAATATTAGCCCAATTTTTTTTCTCCAACTCATCTTCAACCGGACATTCTCAATATATATTTGCACTAGTCGTACCTAAATTTTTGACAAAATTTTACTTTAATACATTAGTTGTAACTCTATTTTTCTGTCAAATTTGTAGAGTCACATAAAAGATGAATCCATGTGGAAAACAATCAAGTTTCGTGGCCCTTTTGTAAGTGAAACCTTGATTAACTAGATGACCTGATGTTTTGTAAATATTAATAAATCTTTGTTGATATAAAACAGTGCTGTGTTTTGAGTTTTTGAATGGTGAATTAATAAAAGGGCATTTTTATAATACATTTAGTAACCACAGTAATCAACACTTACTCTCAAGATAAATTTAATACCATGAATCCATGAATAACATCTTTAAAACTCACAACATCATGAGCTCCATGCAAATCAATCCGTTATTACCAAAAAAATGATTACCAAAATAGTTACATCATGCTACGTCTGAAATCATAGACATAATATCTAATGAAAAGAGAAGTACTAATCCACTAATGTTATCAAGAACAAACACCTAGAAACAAGGAGGAGGTAGTTGTTTGCCATACGCAGAACCTTTGACATTAAAACATAGAGAAGTGGCTCGGCCTCCGGGACCATTGTACACCAAGTTAATATCTCTAAGCTCGATATCTTGACAAGGCATCAATCCACTGCATTTTAAAACAATGGCAACTTTTGAATTTGAAGTGCCCCAAATGTTTCTGAACTTGACATTTTTTATCTGAACAGCCGAACTCGATGAATGACCCTAATATCAAGAAACGTATTGTGATTAACAAACACAAAATTGTTGATCAAAAAGACCAAATTTACTTGAAAACTAGCAAATTTTTCTTACCCAGATGCCGCAAGGTGGGAATGGGCAATATTGTTGATCAATAACAATAGGGTTTCTAACATTGTTCATAGATATGTCCTCAAAATTCATATCTGAAGCCAAACTGTATAAGGAAGGTGACCATGTTTTGATCCTCAAACCATTCTGTGTTCCTATAAAGGTGCTGTTTGTTACACTTATTCTGGAGACATACTCCTCCTCATGACTTCTTCCAAGACTTCCAACACTTATTCCATGACCGGGGCCACAAGCAACGTCGCTTATCTCAATATCTTCACTACCGTAAAGCATAGATATACAATCATCACCGGTCCCAATAACAGTACTAGAAATCTTAATTTTTCTTGAGTGGCCAATGCGTATACCATCGGTGTTGGGACTATCTTCGGGGGCTGTAATTCTAACCTTGTTGATATCCAGGTTGTAGCAAGCAAAGATGCTAAAATGAGTGTTTTTGCTGTCGATCGATTTCAAATGATGGATTCTTGAATTGTTCACAAAGTCGAAACTCATTGACTGAAAAAATTAAAATCAACATTAAATGAAATGAGTTTTTGGCTGACTGAAAAATTAACAGAACTAAAATTAAACCATTCACTAGATTTAGTGCTATCATTTTAAGATTTTTGTAATACGTATTAATGGAGAATCACAAAATAATGAGAAAAACTTACCTTACAAATTAAAAGCAAAGAAACTAAAGAATATTATCCAAAATTCATTTCTACCAGTTTCCTTTTAATCTTCAATAATTCATGGAAAGAAATTATTTTCAAGATCAAAAACATAATTTTATGAACTTAGGCCATTATTTTCGTCATTTTCACCTACAATAAGCCTGAATCATAAACATTTTTCTCCTATCTGATTAACTAAACAACTCAGAAAATACTAGAATTCATGAACTTACAACTGGAAGAGGCCCGCAGTTTGAATTCTTGGAGCAGTCATTATAGGGCCACGCAAATTTACCCTGGCCATCCAAATATCCACCACCTTTCACTGTGAAATCATCGAGATACCGAAAACTGATCCAGGTAGCGGTGGAGAACTTGCTGTGTTCAGTTGGAGCCTTTAGAGTGCCTTTAAGAATAAATGCCATTGAGCCCTTGCACTGTCCTTCAAAGGTCACAGACCCCAGCAGAAATGTTCCTGGTGCGATATAAAACCTACTCCTTCCATGATATGCACATGCATCTTTCCATGCCTTAAGAAATGCCTAAAATTGCCAAAGGAGAAAAAACAAGAAAATCTGCATATGTATATAGAAAATGCATTGACAAAAATTACAATAATTTTTGTGCTCGAACTTACTTCAGTGTTATAAGTTTTTCCATCTGCTATTGCACCATAATTTCTCACGTCGAATAATTTTGGTGGTAAAACATGGGTGGCATCAATAAAAAACAAGAAGAAGAATGGAACAAGAATGATTCCAAAAGAAGAATTCAATCCCATTTCTGCTCTTGATTCTTTAGTTTTTGTGCTAGGCAATGTGTATAGAGTGTACATTAACTATATATGAAGTGGGGGGTTTAATGTGATAAGCCTAATTTGAGAAATATATTCCCCAAATTAATTCTTTCTCCCACAATCAATTCTTCCTTAATATAAAATTTAGACTTTTCTTTAATTTCCACTGTTAAATCGCTGCTGGTTCACTTACCAAATTGAATGCTAATTCAAATGTAAATTAATTGTAGAACGATTTGTTAGGTGGAAATTGCTCTGTTACCTTCATTTGATTGACAAAAAATTAAATATTAATTATTGTTAATTAATTAAATATAAAATCCTTTATGATATAAATCTATATATATTATATAGATACGTCTAGGAATTTAGAACTAAATAACAGGCTGATTCATTTTCCTTCTAGAACGGCCATCGATAGTCTTGGCTGGAATCACTCATAAATGGATAGGCAAGATTGGCGCAAAATTATATTCAAAATCATTTTAAATGCCTTTAATTTTTAAAACTATTTTGTAGGATATCATTAACAAATGTTTTCATAAAAAAAATTAGCCATGTGATTGAAAAATTGTTCTATTAGAATATAAGGATAAAATTAATTATTGACTTTGGGTTCAACTTTTTATGCTTTCCCAAAAAAGCACCAAAATTTACTTAAACATAGATAGTCGAATATAATAGAACTTTCAAAGGAAAACCTAGCCCGAATCCAAAAGCTTTATCGATCCAAAGGGGGTGCAAATTCATAATAGGTATTTGGAAATTATTGTACGTCAAATAACATCCAACTAGTCTCATTTATAAAGTGTGTGGCATGATTGAGTTTATTTGACAAGTTTGCAGATAAAATGGTCAAGACTCGATAAGTTCAAGTAAAATTGACGATTTCGTCTTAATATGGTGCTAGACTATAATGAAATGTATTTGAATCTCGACACTTGCATAAAATTAAAGATTCTATTTTATATTATAAATTTTGATGACGATAAACTATCTTTAAATTTTGTTGATAGAGAAGTGACTTTTTCTAGGACCAACAACTACTATTTACCTTCACTAGCAAATGCACGACCACCATTGGTGCTTCTCAAATGATGAATCAACTGCTACCTTTGCAATTGACTATCTACTAAATCGAAAGATTGATGAAACAATCACACAATGTAAAAATAGAGGTTGACCAATACTATGTAGGGGATGAAGGCAAAACGAAGAAGAGTTCTTTTGTAAAGAAAAAATGGGGGTTTATAAGAACGAAGGGAAGCAAACTTTGTTCGAATTTAAAAGGGTTTGGGACAAGCAAAAAGACGTAACCTTTCACGTTAGAAACACATATCCTACATACAGTTTGACTTGCCTCATGGCGAGCTTACACGTGTGCTACTCATAAGTAATTGTCAATCACTTATGAGTAGGCGGACTAATGATGTTGATGCTATCGATTGTCCTAAACTCCTAGAATGGTAACGATCTTGATCACTTGTAATCATGTGGAAAGATCTCGAAAATTTGACGGTCGATCTAAAAAAAGTGCGTCGCGATCGACGAACAAGAAAAGCATTTATTATAAGACAATTGATGTAGTATCAACCTTGGTTGCCAAGTCAGCAGCATTAACCTAACGTTCATAAATATGGTCACTCTCTCCATTTTAGGAAATAGATTTAGGGGAGCAATAATCATCCAAAGGAGTTTAATTGTCTAAAAAATCTCCACTGGAACTCATAATCCTCGCCGGATAACATCTAAAACCACCACAACACAACCTCAAAATATGATTCATATTAGTATGCAAAAAGTAATAAATTAATTCCAAAAATGTGCATTATAACAGCATTATTACATTCAGTTTAATTTTTAATTTTTATTGTAGCAAGAGAGTGATTGAGTAGGAAAACTTAAAATATAGGTTATTTATTACACAAAAGCAAATTTAAATTAAAATAAACAATTAATTTTAACCATTCAATTGTTGAACTCACAAGTTTTATCAACCTTTCTATCTCACATTTTGTCCATGTTTGAGCCTCATTTTCTAAAACTCTTTTTTTTTTCTTTTCTTTTTTCAAACTCATTTTCAATTACACATTTTTCAAATAAAATAATTTTACACCTAAACATAAATTTTTCCTTACCTTTTAATCACACATTCTTCAAAAAATCATTATTATAAAACTTATTTTAATATGAAATGGGGCTCAGACAGAATCGAAGATCAACTAAACTTGAGGATTACATAGACTAAGGTTGGACGTAGACTTTTGGACTGGACTAGTCCATTGGGTTAAATATATCGAGAGCAAATCAAGATTTTGGACCAACTTCATCTAATAGAACAAAAAACTTTTGACCCATATTTCACTCTGGACTACAACCGATTTGGACCAACTTTATTGAGATTAATAATATTTTCTATTTAAAATTTTGAAGTAATAACTTAATAAAGAATTATGCGCATGTTTGAGCCACATTTTTTCAAAAAAAATACATTCTTAAATAGTAATTTAACATCATTTCAACGACGCATTCTTCAATAAAATAATATTACACGCAAATTTAAAATTTTTCTTTATTTTTTAACCACACATTTCCCATCAATATACTATTCAAAAATCCATTCTAAGAAAAATAATATGGCTCAAACCATGGCTATATTTTGAGAGATTCTACGCAAACATTGCCTGGTGACAACACTGTTGACAGGGGTGAGCCCCTGATCTGAATTTAAATTCAGGAGCCGAGGAGGAGCCACCTCAGCCCCTGTCAACAGGCCCTGTCCATTTAGAATTTTTCTTATATTTTAAAGGAAGAATTACTTTGATCCAAAACCTTTATTAGAAAAAGAAACAAAAAAAAAATTAATTGAGGACACCCATTCATCTTTATAATAAAGAAAAACATATTAGCCTATACTGAATGATAATTTGTAGGCTTTAGTTTCCAAACGCGATCAGTGACTATTGACCTCGTTAATTAGACCCTTCACGTGGCCAACCGATAGCTGCTCCACGTAATCCTCCCCGCGCACAGTCAACGCACGGTCAGATGCACACGGTCGGAACTAGCGGGGGTGGCGGCGATCGCATACACTCCGACGGTCAAGTTAGCTCCTGTGATCGGAACAGTACCAAGGTTGTGCAAAAATGGTGAGGAGGAGAATATATATTTACTTGTTATGAAGAGCTAAGTTGTAAGAATTTCATTACCTTTGCCTCTTGTCAAACCTTGGGTATTTATAGTTGAGGAGAATCGTTAGATGTGGGACACGTATATGCATCTGAGGGTGTGAGATATCTGCTTATAGGCGTCAATCAGCCGCGTCTATAGAGTGGACGGGTAATAACTTCTCCCGAGTTAAGTTGACATAAAGTTAATACATCACATCAACTAGGCCCATGGAGATGTCAAATTAATTAAACTTTGGGGGAAGAGAGGATCTTGACACAGATATCTTTCTGAAATTGGCGACGGATCCTCTAACAGAGGTTGTCGGAGTGCATTGTACTTTAGGGGGGGTCATGATTGTTCGTGCCTCACAGAATGATGGAGTCACTTCAGATCCACTTCGAATGGGTGTTGGACACCTCGTCTGACACAGTGGAAGACTTTCCGAAGTGGTTCAGATAGGGGGCATAACAGTGGTCCCCCCAAGTTCAGGAATGAATATTTATATCATGAGTGGACTTGTTTTTCCGATCGGGTATGTTTGCCTCGGGATAGGATCCGCGGTTTGTGAGACTCTGTAGGATGGTTTTTTGTGTTCACCGAAGAGAAGAAGGTCGGGACATATCTTTGGCGGACAAAACTTCATTACTACCTAAGGAAGGAGCTTATGCGCAACCGATGTGCTGGCCAACAGAATGGTGCGTTGGGAGACGGTTAAAGCTTGGTAAAGATTAAGAGGGGATGAAGCTAGCGAGGCGATGATCCATAGGGGACATTGCGTCAACTGCGTCTGAGCTTTGTAAAGCTAAGGGGTTCATCTACCATCGGTGCGCTAACCCACAGGGACGATGCGTTGGGAGATAGGTAAAGGTTTGTAAAGCTTAAGAGGGGATGAAGCTACCAAGGAGATAATCCACAGGGGACATCGCATCAGCTGCGTCTAAACTTTGTAAAACTGAGGGGCTCATCTACCACCGGTGCGCTGACCCACGGGGATGACGCGTTGGGAGATGTGTAAGGCTTTGTAAAGCTTAAAAGGGAACGCAGCTACCGAGGCAATGACCCACAGGAGACTTTGCATCAGGTGCGCTTGAGCTTTGTAAAGCTGAGGGGCTCATCTGCCACTGGTGCGCTGACCCATAGGGACGACGCGTTGGAAGATGGGTAAAGCTTTGTAAAGCTTAAGAGGAAATGCAGCTACCAAGGCGATGACCCACAGGGGACTTTGCGTTAGGTGCGCATAAGTTTTGTAAAGTTGTATGGAGCCCATCCTCACCGGTGCGCTGACCCACAGGGGACGACACATTAGGAGATGGCTAGGGCTTTGTAAAGCTGAAGAGGGAATGCATCTACCGATGCGATGACCTACAGGGGACTTCGCGTCAGGTGCGCATAAGCTTTGTAAAGCTGAGTAAGGGGAGCCAGCTGCTTAATCTTAGGCAAACATTTCTGATGTTAAATGATTTGAAAGCTGTCACATATTTCCAAGGCGACAGTTGCGTGCAATGCCCATTCCCAGAAAAGGCTGTTGTGGCTATTTATTGTAGACGGCTGATGGTGATCGAGGTGACGCATTCTACATGATCGTGAAAGCCATAGCTAGATCCTGGGCATAGATCAAATATGGCGTTTCATTTCAACAGCTTAGATTGATGATACGAGTGACAGCCCAGATTGACTGCATTTGAATTCAACGGTGGAGATCAGATGGGATGCCCTATAAAAGGCGGACTTGAGCGTTTGGGGAGTTTTTCACTTTTACGAAATCAGAAACTCCATTTGCACTCAAAAACCCTTGCATTTTTCGTTATTATTCAAGCATTTTTCGGCGTTATTCAAGCATTTTTCGGCGACTCTACAGCGTGTCCTGGCCATTTCCGGTTGTGGAACCTCCATTCTGTTAGTTTCAATAAGTATTTGACGTTTTTATTTCTGAGAAAATGACTTCTGAGGGTAGTGGTAGCTCGAGGAGGGGCTGGAATTAGTACGAATGGACGAGCCCATTTTGGCGACCTCCTCCGAAATTTTCGAAGCCATAATGGGGGGAGAGACTATCTGAAGGAGGCCTGATAGCCCAGTAGACACATCTGTGCATTGGGGGGCTTAGGATTACCCCTCTAAGTTAAAAAGTACCAACCTCGATAAACTTAGGACGGAGTATAGGATTCCAGACAGTGTAGATCTGATCCTACCCAAACCCGATGAGAGAGCCTGCTACCCTAGGCCAGGGTGCGTGGCAATTAACGAAGCGATTCTTAGGGCTGGCCTTAGGCTTCCGATCCATCCTTTCTTCCACCTAGTCCTTAGGTCTTATGGTTTAGCTCCGACCCAGTTGAACTCAAATTCCTAGAGCCAAATGATGGGCTCCTGGATGTTATGGAAGGAGGCGTCGCTTGGGGTCGAGATGCCTTTTTTTGTTTTCCAGACCCTCTACATCCCTAAGGTAGCAGCTGGGGGGATAAGACCAGGGGCTAGTATTACCTAACCTCATGGGGTTCTCACACTCCATTCGTGCTCAATTTGTCGAACTCCATTAAGGAGTGGAAGAACTTGTGGTGCTGGGCTGCAGGGAGATGGAACACAATGGAGGGGGACCCCCTAGCGCCTCTTACGGTCCCCACGAAGTATTCTACGCTTGGTGAGTATTGGCTACTTTGCATTTATGTTTATTCTTCTTCGGTTCAGATCCTAACTGATATTTGTTTGCTTTTGAAGGTACTCTTCCTCAGTGTGAGATATCCACCGACGACTTTGATATCATCTGCATCATCTATCAGCTGCCTATGAAGAAAAGGTCATAACACCAGCTGATTAGGAAGAACATTCACTTCGTGACGCATGATCTGATGGCTTCTCAAGGTAAAATTCCCGAAGTGAATACTCTAATAATTTTTCAGACCCTCTACACTTTAACAAGAAGATGCATTTTGCTTTGCAGATAACTTTAACAAGAAGATGCCTCTGAGGCCTGACTTCAAGACCATCAAGAAGATGATGGCCGAAGCGAGAGCCTTGAAGACCTCCTTCTCTACATACAAGAAACAAATGGAGGATCTGGCAGATGTCAGCAAGAGGCTCCAGCCTCTGACAGAGGAGGAGGTGGTGGAATATCCGAAGGCCAACTTGCTGCGGAAGGGCAAGAAGTCCGTTGGCCCTTCGAAGCGCCTAACAGTGGCGAGGTCGTCCCTGGTCCTAAAGCAGACCACCATACCTACTGGGGTAGCCATACCAAAGAAGACAACTGCGCCCTCCGAGGCCTCTCCTGCCCCGGCTATAGCTCCAGTTGCTGCCGTTCCAATTTTCCAAGTGCGGGGACAGCCGAAGAGGAAGAGAGCCCGTCCTTCGACGAAGAAGGACTTCTTGGGCACAAATCCAGAGGAGCCAGTGAAAGAGGTGTTGGAGGCTCTTCCTCCGGAGACGGCGGTAGTGGCGATGGTCCACAAGAAGTACTGGACGGAGGAATGGAGAGACCACACTATCGCCTGCACCGCTAAAGACCTCATTGCTCCCAACAGTGCCTGTGTGGCCCGGGCTCTAAGCACAAGCATCCAACTTGAGGGTTTGGTGAAAGACCTCAATGCCAAGAGGGATGACCTCGCCAAGTGCCTTGAGAAGGCGATGTATTATGGGGATGCGGTGCAGGAGGCCCGAGCCAAGGCCTCGAAGGAGGAGAAAGCAAGAAAAGAAGCCGAGGCCCAGCTGGCGGCTGCTAAGGAGGACATTGAGCGGCTGAAGAAAGAGCTCTATGAAGTGGAGTGCCAGGTTGCTGTAATGACTAGAAGGGTGGATCATGCCAATGAGCACCATCGGCTCGCCACGGAGGCTCTGGAGGCCTCCAATAAAGAAAAAGCTGAGCTGACGCAGAGGGAGGAGGCCCAGGCTGAGGAGATTGCCTCCCTGAAGGGGGAGATGAAGTCAGCAGGAGAGGTGGTGGTGCAGAACTTTATTGACCACTTCGAGGAACACCCCCTGTACAACGACTTTGCCAATTAATGGGCCTCTTGAAGTGCTCAAGGATTGTTGGGTCAGCTAAAAGAGGTCCACCCTACTCTGGACATATCCTCTTTGGACGCAGAGTTCGATGGGCCTACTGGAGGCCGGCCTAACAAGTTTGCCGAGGAGGCTCAGGAGGTCCCGGAGAGGGGCGAGGTGGAGGCTGGTGCTGATGATGCCCCAGTAAAATAGGGCATTCCTTTAATGGCTTCAGTCTCTTTTGTAATTTAATTTCAAATGATTGAAATGAAAATTTTTGTATAAGTATTGTTGCTTCTGACTTTTCATTGTGTTGAGCTGTTTATACTTGAGTATATGAATAACAAGCCCTTAAGCAAACAATAAGTACCACTTACCGATAACCAGTTGAATAAAAGAGATCGGATCAATAACATATTAAATAACCGAGGCAACAACTCATTAACTGATTACTCATAAAGAACTGAAGTATTATTACTTAAAGGTTTCATCATCCATCACTAAGGCAATTTTAGCACTTAGTAAGATAGTGAAGTTATAAATGAGATCGGAAACACATATTAGACAGCATCGAGATCAGATCGGAACATACGTTCATCATTGATAATACTTTCTCAAGTGTTCGATGTTCCAATGATGAGGCAATACCCTCCCTGTCATATCTTCAATTGCAAAAGTACTAGGTCGAGACTCCTTGTAGATGCAATAAGGACCCTTCCAATTTGGTCCAAACACTTCGGCCCTAGGTGGCTTTGACGATTGGAAGACCCTTCTAAGGACGAGGTCCCCCAACCAAAGAGTTCGATTTTTGACTTCAGAGTTGTAATAGTGGGTCATCTTCCTTTGATACTTGGCCAGTTTCACTTGGGAGTTATCCTTCCTTTCTTCGAGGAGGTGGAGTTCGCTCATTCTAGCTTCATCGTTACCGATCTCATTGAAGTGTATCTGATGATACGATGGATCAGCAAGATTGCAATCGAACCCACAGGATATTGAATCGGATCCCAAGAACGCCAAAATGACCAAGGTTTATGGACCTAACCCCAAAATGGTGAACCAAGTAACCCAACAAGAACGACGCTGTGAACGACCTCTTAATCACACGATTGAAGGAATCACACCCGGATTGTGGATTTGAACCAATAAAAGATGAAACAAAAATCCAACGGTAACGTTGACGTGAAAGACCCCTTGATTACACAATTCAATTATTCAACCCGATATTTTGAACGCCACAAGATGTTTAAAATCCTGATAAGTTCGATAAAATTGCCCATCATAGACAAAGTTTTGAAGCAACACTTCGAAGAGGAAAATCTCTCATTAATTCATAATCAAACTTAAAAATTACAATATGAAATAAAATCCCTATTTATAGTGAAACCCTAAAGACTAATTAAAATTGGAATTAAACTCCTAAAATATAATTTAAAAGGAATAAAATAAAATAAAACTATTTTAAATAGTAAACTACTATTAGAAAATCACAGGAGCCAAGCAAGAATATAATTTAGCCAAAATTAGGAGACTTGCTCAAAGCTGGAAACTTTCTGTCCGATTTTCTGTGGTGCAGCTGCATGGTAGTAGTGACTGTAGCCACATGGAAGTTTCATCAACGGCCTGGAATTTCCTACTTCAATTGGTGTGATCGCACGGTGTGACCGCACGAAAATCCGGCTGGCTCCTTTTGCTGTCCAATAATGTTCCAGCTTGCTAAGGTTAATTGCCACTCCCCTCGGTTGACATAAAAACTGATCTAGCCTGATTTTGTCTCCTAGTCCTAGCACATAAACTGATCCCCTCCAAAGCTATTTCCTTTCTGTGGTTATATTTATATATATCTTCAGCTCCCCGTTGCATGCATGTGACCATGGTTAATTAAATTCTGCAGCTTGCTTCCTTTAATTCAAACAAATAAATTTGGCCAGATTTATTAATTTCAATTACGCTCAAAGATTGGTCTCGTTTCCTCGTCAACATTCGTCAAATATTTCATAATTCGAAGCGCAACCCGGATCATATCATCCCCTCTCTCTTCGAAAGGATTCGACCTCGAATCCAAACATTGATCAACCAAATTGTAGCCTTTGCTTCCGATCATTGCAATCACGTGAAATGGTCCACCACCTCTTGGATGATACTTAGACCTCTTTTGAATCAGAATCCTCCTCTTGCATATAAAAATCCAATCTCCTTCACAAAGATTGAAGTGCTTACGCTTGGATGGTTTCTTTTTGCAAGCTTGTGATGTTCCAAAAATAAATTCAGCTGATAAATCCCCAATCCTTTTTCTTGCGTTACTCATACTTAGCCTAGGCAATTGTAGCATTGTCATTCTAATGGGATGCATTTTTAATGGCATATCACTTTGGTATTTCAGCTCCTTGCAAATAAATTGCTTCCATGGCCTTTGATACTCCGTCACTTCCTCAGGGATCACAAATTCAATGTTCAGTTTTGAAGAGAATTCCAAACCAAGATGTTGTTGTTGAGCGTTATCCACCAATTGATTATCAATGCCTGGGTTGTAAGGAATCTCAATTGGCTCGTCGTCATGGACTAAATCTCCGATAACCTGCAAAAATGGAATGTCCAAAATAGAGAGGGAATTATTAGTTTCTGGTAAAGCCTCCTCAACTCCTCTTTCATTTTCATCCAAGCTCGCTTCCATCACTTCATTTACCTCCGAAGACCCTACTCCATTTTCCACTTCTAACTTAACCACTTCTTTATTCTCATTTTTACTCTCGATCTCCTTTTTATTTTCTTGTGGCTCATCTACTTTTTCCTCACAACTGACCACCTCACTATTTTCTCTAGAGCTCTCTTTTTGTGGAAAATTTGTCTCGTCCTTTTCCATTAGATACCCATCTCCATAATATCTACTAGGATTCTCCCTAAATTCTCGCTCACACTGATCCGGTTTATAAAAATAATTAGGCGCATATCACTTCCTCATTATAGTTCACAATTCATCCTAAGTTTCAATACGCCTATCTCCATTCTTCCGCCTAGATTTTGTCAACTGATCGTACTAAGTAGTTGCATAACCCACAAAAGTGTACATAACTAACTTTAATTTTCTCTCATCGGAGTAGTCATGGCAATCAAACACTAATTCTACCCGTTCTTCCCATGCCAAGTATGCCTCGAGATCGTCCCTACCCTTAAATTGTGGAAGTGATATTTTGCCATTTTCCACATTCCTACCAACACCTCCAAAATAATTTCTATCCTTCTCTTCGGATCGATCATATTTATTCCTTAATCCCTGTATCTCATCAATACCAAAACCATATCCATAGGCATCACACATTTTAATTCTATGCTCCAGTCTCCTCACATTTTGCACCTCATCACATTGATCCCTATGCAACTTTTTTTATTTTGATTCAATCCTATCAATCTTCTCAATCATCACATCAAATCGCCTCAACAATTTCTCCGACATTTTAACTCTCAATTTATTTTCTGCCTCACAAATTTCACTCGGAATCACACAAATTTTAGGCTTTTACCCTCTAATAAGCTCACAACTCTGCCTTTTACCACTCAAACTTCCTCCAAAGTGTTTCAAGAACAATCAATACTCAACAAGGAGTTATTATTGCAGAATTCAAACCAAGTGAGATTTTTTTGACCTTAAAGACTCAAGATAATTTAGGGATAAATAATTTTTATTTTTTTAAAATACGGATGAACAGTAAAAAAAAATAAATTTAAAAAGTGAACAGTAACTCGAAACAGTAATTTTTTTACTCCAAACTCAACAACAAAAACGCGGAAAATTAAACATAAAGACTCAAACAAAATTCAAAGGATATAACCTTAATTTGTTGGAGCCCAAGCTCTAATACCAAATGATGCAAACCCAATCAGCAAGGTTGCAATTGAACCCACAAAATATTGAATCGAACCCAGGAAAGTTCCAAACAACAAAGGTTTGTGGAATTTGACTCAAAATAATGGATTAAACAACCCACACAGCCACTATGACATGTAGACCTTTTAATCACAAAATTAATAAATCAAAAATCCGAATAAGTTGAAGATCAATTCGAAAATTAAATGATTCAAGAAACCAAAGCAATTACATGAATACTTTGACCCCGTGATTACACAATTTAAGAATCTTACTTTGATTGGTGAACGCCACAAGAAATCATCCCGATAAGTTCGATAAATTGGTCATGAAGAACAAACAAGAAAGCAAACTTGCCTCTCAATTTCAATCTGCGAAAAGTCTTCTTCCAATGAATAATAAAACTCCTATTTATGCTAAAGCATATAATACCTACTTTAAAAAGGAATAAGCTCCTAAAATATTGTAAAACATGAAATTAGAGTCCTAATAATATTAAAGTTACCAAAAATAAGAAATTGACTCAAAACAAATCTTCTCGCGCGAAAAGGAAATTTCCTAGCCGAAAAACACATATGCGACCGCGGCATGTATTTGGCTGCGGTCACATGGCATATGGACTGCTACCCATGAAATACCTGCACCCTCTCATGCGGCCGCACAGTGGTTTTAACCATGCAGCCGCATGGTTACTTAGTTTTTGCTCCAAACTCGATTTTCTTCCAACAACTTGATTCAATTGGTTTTCGGCCTTCAACCTCAATACAAATCCTGGACTTTGGCTCGTTGACTCTACCTTATCGAAATCCATAACTCGACCATGCATTTATACGGGTTTGTTGGCCCGAACAAGGCTTGAATCTTGTCCTTAGTTTCCCTCCAACATACATCAAATCCTTGGTTGTTTGGTGCCCAAGCCGAATCACATCAGGACCCCTACCTCGACAGGGCTCATGGCTTTGACTCTATAGGTCATCGAGAAGGGTGTCTCTCCTATACTGGTTCGGCTAGTTATGCAGATGGCCCAAAAGACGTGGGGAAGCTCATCGATCCACGCCCCCCTTCGAGGCGTCAAGCTTCATTTTCAGGGTATGCTTGATGGTTTTGTTCACTGCCTCAACTTGCCCATTTGCTTGGAGGTGATGAGGCATCGAGAAATCCTTTTTTATCCCCAGTTCCTTGCATAAGTCTCGCATCTTCTTGTTGTCGAACTGTCTCCCGTTGTCAGACACCAAGGAGTGGGGAATGTCGAACCTACAAATGATATTTTTCCAACTGAACTTTGTAGTATTCACCTCGGTGATCTTGGCAAGAGGTTCAGCCTCGACCCACTTGGTGAAGTAGTCAATGGCGACAATGGCAAAAATCATGCTTCCTCTTCCTTTTGGGAGTGGACCAATAAAGTGGATGCTCCATTTGGCAAATGGCCAAGGACTGGTGACTACGGAGAGGTTTGAGAATGCTGTCTTTGAATATTTGAGAAGCGTTGGCACTTATCACATTTCTGAACAAATTGGCAAGCATTCCTTTTTCGGGGTTGGCCAGAAGTAGCCTTGTTGGAGCACTTTATGTGCCAGAGCCATTCTTCCGGAGTGATTTTCATAGATTCCCTCGTGAATCTCCCTGAGTATATACGTAGCTTCTTTCCCTCCTACACATCAGAGAAATGGTGAGGCAAAGCCTCTTTTGTAGATGACATCCTCATGTAGGACGAAGTGTGTGGCTCTCCTTCTTAACTTCCTCGCCTCGCTTCTTGAAGTTGGTAATGATTGATCCTTAAGATAGGCCATGATGGGTTGCATCCATACTGGGGTACTTTCTATCCATAACAACTCTTCACCTCCGGAGATGGAGGGCTTCGACAAGCATTCAATGGGGACTATCTTTAGCAGCTCTGAGTCTTTGCTGCTGGCCAATTTTAACAGGGCATCTACATGAGTGTTCTCGAGGGGTGGGACTTGGATCAATTCAAACCTCTCAAAATGTGGGATTAGGTCTAGGACCAATTTTAAATATGCAACCATGCTACTGTCTTTGGCAGCAAAGTTCCCATTGACCTGACTCACCACAAGTTGAGAGTCGCTGTTTACTAGGTGCCTTCTGACCTGCATTTCTTTTGGAGCCTAAGGCCTGCTAGAAGGGCCTCATATTCGACAGCGTTGTTCAAGGCTCTAAAGACGAATATTACTGTGCAATTTAGCTCGTGGCCTTTCGGGCTTTCCAAGACGATCCTAGCTCCGGAGCCTATTTCTCCTGAGGATTCATCCATGAGCAAGTGCCATGTTGGGGGCTCGGCTGGTTCCATTGCCACCTCCATTTCTGGCGCTATGGCAAGTTCAGCCACAAAATCTGCAAGGGCTTGTCCCTTGATGGCATGTCTGGGTCGGAACAGTAGGTCGAACTCACTAAGCTCAATTGCGCATTTTAGCAGGCGGCCCGAAGGTTCCGTTCTCTGCAGTACCTACTTTAATGGGAAGTTGGTGAGAACTTCGATTGAGTGGGCTTGGAAGTATGGCCTCAGTTTCATTGATGTCGTGATAAGGGCGAGTGCCAATTTTTCCATGTCCGGGTAGCGGGATCCTGTTGGGAATAGTGCTTTGCTGACATAGTATACCAGCAATTAACGGTTGTCTTCTTCTCTAACTATGACTGCGCTAACCGCCTCGCGTAAGACCGCCAAGTATAGCAGTAGTAATTCCTGTGGTTTAGGTTTGGATAACAGAGGCGTCTCTCCTAAGTGCTTCTTCAACGCTTGAAAGGCTTCTTCGCACTCATTAGTCCATTGAAACTTCTTCCCTTACTTCAACACTTTGAAGAAGGATAGGCTCTTATCAGTGGCTCTGGAGATGAAGCGACTGAGTGCAGCTATCCGACCATTGAGGCTCTGACCTCCTTCGGCTTCTGAGGTGACTTCATTTCCAGTAAGGCCCTGATCTTTAACGGATTTGCTTCAATTCTCCTTTGGTTAACAATATACCCCAAAAACTGACCCGAAGCCATGCCGAAGGTGCATTTGAGAGGGTTCGATTTCATTTTGTATTTCCTAAGAGTTTGAAATGTCTGGTCAAGGTGACTTACGTGTTCACTAGCCTGGAGGCTTTTGACTAGCATGTCATCCACGTAGACTTCCATGATTTTGCCAATGAGTTCGACAACATCATGTTTACCAGCCTCTAATATGTAGCTCCAACAATTTTTAATCCGAAGAGCATGACTTTGTAACAGTACAGTCCTCTGTCTGTGATGAACGACGTGGCCTCCTTATCAGGTCGAAACATGGGTATCTGGTTGTATCCTGAGTACGCATCCATGAAGTTCAAGAGTTTATGTCCGGCAGTGGAATCCACAAGTTGGTCTATCCTCGACAGTGGGAAGCTATCCTTAGGGCATGCTTTGTGTAAGTTCGTGAAGTCTACGCACACCCTCCATTTCTCGCTAGGCTTCCTCACCAGAATCGGGTTAGATATCCACTTCGGATAGATGACTTCTCTGATGAAGCCACTTCGGCTAAGCTTGTTGGCCTCATCTTTAAGCACCTCGTACCTCTCCGGGTTGAGGGCCCGTCTTTTCTGTCGATGTGGGGCACATGATGCATTGATTTTTAGGCGATGGTAACTGATCCTTGGATCTATCCCTACCATGTCTTCATGCTTCCAAGCGAAGACATCCATATTCCTTTTCAGGAAGCTAATCATTTGTTCTTTCGCATCGGGGGACAATGACTTTCCTATCTGCAGGACCTGACTGGAGTCCTCTGGGTTGACGGAGAAATTTTCAAGTTCTTCCATTGGGGTTGCGTTCGCTTATGAGCTAGTTATTCGGGGGTCTAATTCATCAAAAGGGTGCCCTTCTTCAAGGGCCTCTTTCATGTCAACGTCTTCCTTCTGTTTGGAGGTATGCCCTATTTCAGGGGCGTCGAGCATTTCCACATCCAGGTCTGGTTCTCTTGCAACTTCCGTTATGATTACATTAACAATGCGGGGCTCTGATTTTCGCAGAAAGTTTAGATAACATGCTCTGAAGCCCATCTGGTCGCCTCGAACCTTAGCAATTCCATGCTTAGTTGGGAACTTCATACACAAGTAACGTATGGAGGTGACAGCCGAAAGATCTTTCAAGGCGGGTCTGCCCAATACTCCGTGGTAGGTTGACTTGTGGTTTACTACCAAAAAATCCATGAAATGTTGGGCCACTAGAGGAGCTGAACCTATCTCGACGGGCAAAATAATCCGTCCTCATGGGATGATACTATATCCAGTAAATCCAAATAGTGGGTTGGTCATGGGGGTCGGTCAGTGTTCAATCTACATTTTGTCGAAGGTAGAGCCAAACAGTATGTTCACCGAGCTGCCATTGTCGACAAGCATGCGTTTGAGTCCGTTTCTAGCTACTACGGCTCTTACTACCAGTGCGTCACAATAGGGATGGTGAACTCCTTGTGTATTTTCTTGGGAGAAGGTAATTAGGGCCATCCTGTTGGCTTCTTGGGACTGGTCGACGATGTACGTGAGCATCGATGAATCCTTTGCTTCCCTTGTGTAGTTCCTTTGGGCATTCCTAGTGTTGCCGCCGATGTGAGGTCCCCCGATGATCGTGTCGATTTCCCTTATGATTTAGCCTCCAAAAAATGGGGCCTCATTTCTCTGTTTGAACTCTCCTCTGTCTCTCGATTCTCTTCGTCAGGGTGATTCATCTCTCTGTCTCCTTTCACCCCTGTTCAGGGAGGCGGATCTACGGGGATGTCCATCCCTCCTGGAGGGTTGTGGGTTATTCCGATCTGAGCGTCGCTGAGTGTCTCTACATTTGCTGGTGTCATGTCCATAGAGTTGGTGGAAGTTGCAGAATCTTGCCCCTTCTAAGGGCCTGTTTGACTGCTTCTTCTTCTTCTTTTGACTACTATCAGTATTCCTAGATGGTCCCGCCTCAGTAGGGGCATTCTCGTATGCCAATACTGGCACTGCGTTTAGCGTGACAGAAGCTAGTGCCTGCCCGGACGTGGGAGCTATTGTATGCCCTGCCTGGGTCCATTGCTGAGTGACAAGGTGTACTACGGGTCCTCGACCTACCTGCCTCTAAGGCGGAGGGAGTCCCAATGCGGCGCAATTTCGGTGATCAATCATCTCTTCACTGACGATCTCAACTCTTATCATTTCCACCAGTTCGTCATAAGTAGTAGGATTCTTGCTGCGTATATCCCTCCAGAACAAAGTGTTCATGTTGAGGCCGTCTTTCAAGGCTGAAAGGGCTTCTCTGTCAGTGACCTGCTACCAGTAGGTGATCTCATCCGTAAACTTGGCGAGGTAGATTTTCAACGTTTCTCTAGGAGCTTGTCTCATATTTTGCAGGCCTTGCACTGGGGCCTCTCCCTCTCTACGCGAGAGGTATTGATTCAAAAAGGCCTTTTCTAGCTCTGGCCAACTCCTAATGCTCAAAGGAGGCAGCCTGCTGTACCACACTTCGGCGGCTCCTGCCAGGGTTAGGTGGAAGGCTCTGCATTTCAATGCAGGCGAGGCTCCTCTGAGACTCATTTGTGTCATGTACTTTGTGAGATGCTTCTCCAGGTCCCCTTTTCTTTCGTACTTGGAGATTTTAGGTGGTAAGAAGTTTGCAGGCATCAGGGAGTCTCGGATCTCCCTTGAGAAAGGGAGATTATCATCATCATCAATCTTGTAAGATCGACATGGCCCTTCAGAGTCCTGTTCATCTTGCGTGTTCTGGGGGGTGCAAGTGCTTTTCTTCTGCTACCCCAATCAACTAAATTTCTTCTCTCCTTCCTATTTCTAGGAGGAAGGGGCGCTTGTTCTTGTTCTTCCCCTTGTCGAACTAATCTTTCCACTAAGCAAACCCTATTACTAGGGTCCTGCCCTATCCGGTCAAAGATACTGACCGACCTCTGTGCTTTATGTTCTGGTGGGAAGTTATCCCCCAATTGCGGTTCTGCTGGCTGACTCCCTTGCACATAGGATGTGACTTCCGTACCCACTTCTCTCTCGAGGGGGGTTATTCTGTGCTGGCTCATATGGCCTCAGGAATGAGACACAGAGACTTCGTGAGCTGGGTAAGATTCTTGGGGCAGTTGGGCGCCCTGGTGACCTTGGGCTCGCATGAAAAATTCATGCATCGCCGTATTCTGAGCTGCGATCTCTCTCATGCCCGCAACTATTTGGGCCATTTCTTCAGTGAGCGTAGCCGTTCTTTCACCTCAGCGACGCCGGTGATGGGGCCTTTGGTGAGTGACATTGTTTCGAAGCACCTCTTCTTTAGAGGCGTCCATCCTGGGGTTCACATCCTCATTGCTGGAACTCATCTTATCTACTCCTTTTTCAAGGGTGATGAGGATCTGGGTTGTAATTCGACTTTTTTTTTCAAGAACGTCCCCTTTTCATGGTAAGTTAAGGGTTTTTCGGTGGCTTTTCCGGTGGAAAATGTAGACCTTTGGATGGGAAGTGATTTCCCACATACGGCGCCAATTTGTTGACCTCGTTAATTGGACCCTCCACGTGGCCAATCGATAGCTGCTCCACGTAATCCTCCCTGTGCACAGTCAACGCACGATCAGATGCACACGGCGGGAACCAGCGGGGGTGGCGGTGGTCGTATACACTCCGACGGTCAAGTTAGCTCCTGGTGATCGGAACAGTGCCAAGGTTGTGCAAAAAGGGTGGGGATGAGAATATATATTTACTTGTTTTGAAGAGATAAGTTGTAAGAGTTTCATTACCCTTGCCTCTTGTCAAACCTTGGGTATTTATAGTTGAGGAGAATCATTAGATGTGGGATACGTGCATGCATCTGACGGTGTGAGGCGTCTGCTCATAGGCGTTAATCAGCCACGTCTATAGAGTGGGCGGGTAATAACTTTTCCCGAGTTGAGTTGACATAAAGTTAATAAGTCACATCAACTAGGCTCATGGAGACGTCAAATCAATTAAACTTTGGGAGACGAGAGGATCTTGACACAGATCTCTTTCTGAAATTGGCGGTGGATCCTCTGACAGAGGTCATCGGAGTGCATTGTACTTCGGGAGGGGGGTCGGAGCAAGGAATGCTTCGGTTGGTTCAGTATGATTGTTCGTGCCTCGTAGAGTGATGGAGTCACTTCGGATCCACTTCGGATGGGTGTTGGACACCTCGTCTAACAAAGTGGAAGATTTTTCGAAGTGGTTCAGATAGGGGGCGTAACAGTGACTATCATCAACAAATAGACCATCACCAACTGATAGGCCATAGGTGATGGCATCTAAATTCAAATAATCATCACTCACCAAATAAAAAATGAAGGAAGAAGAAGAAAAAAAATGAAAAGAAAAAGAAGAGATGGGTGATGGCTGGGGTATTCCACATTGAAGTTTTTCATAGTTGATGATATGTTGAAAGGATTGGTTCTACACAAATTTTCGTTGAGTGAAATTATTACTGACGAATATCTCAACGTCCATCACCATACTTTGATACACATACGATTGAATTCCTATAAGCACATATTTTATGCTTATAGTCTCCTCTCCAATAGCCATATGTGGCACATTTATATATGAAATCAAATTGTCTAAAAATTTAAGATGTTCGAAAAAGAATGAATTTATTATATCAACTCATCATCACATGTGATAGAGTGGATCCATTTATATGTATCAAAAGCTTAATAAGTATCAATCCTCCATTTGGCTATATGAATCATGCTATTTGTGTAACATTCGTTGACAACTTCATAGATTAAACAACGTAAGTGAACCATGCTTAGACGCTTCGTAAAATCACGTCCAATTTGACAATGGACACTACATGAAATAGGCAAATCCTATAAGTTTCTCACCTATCTATGATTGATTGGAGACTCATTCAGTAGGTTCTCCTTCTCTACTGAATGGAGGCATACTTGGGATCTCAACAAGAAATGCAAAAGTTGCAACAAGCCAACTAGTCGATAGGCGAAGGAGAATAAACTAGTTTAGTTATGATCTAAGCAAAGGCAAAATACTAGGCTATGCTTGTAGCTACTAGTAAAGTGGTTTGATTACACAGGCTTCTATCTGATCTTGTAGTTCATCTCACCATTGCAACGCCTTTTCATTGTAACAATAACGATGCTAGTCAGATTGCAAATCAACATCGAGATTTCAAGCTCGTTGGTAGGATGGTAGGCTTTTGAACTGGAGATTGAAGAGAGTAAGCATTGCGTTCTCTTGGAATTCCAAAAACTCAAACTAATGAATAGATTGTTGATTGCTCCCACTTGGCCCACTAGAAACATGGATTAAAGCACTAACTAGAAAAGTGTTTTGAGAGGCGCTGGCTACCTTATTACCGCAGCCAAGCATCATCCCTAGTAGTTGCTCACTGCTTATGCTAAATGATATTTCTTTAGTACTACGTTCCCGGCTAGTTTTGCCTATGTAAATGAATAGTCAAATCAAATTCCTCAAAATGGGAAATGTCTTACGTAAGTGTTGTTTAAACTATTGATTTACGTAATTGAAAGTAACCAATTAAGTTTATGAAACAAAAGTAATTCATTTTTTTTCCATCCCAACTCCCCAGATGACCACCTTAATCACTCATAGATCAGCAAATCCACACATTTGAAGTCTTGGCCTGTTCCTTGAGTGTGGGTATTCAGTATGCGGATCTATCTCCTAGCTCTAGTTTAATGTCTATTTAATACTTCTCGTTTTAAAGCAAAAGAGTGGCAGCATGACATTCATCCGTTTTAAAAACTATTTTTTAAAGCAATGGCTCGAATTTTGATAACACCAAGGTTATCAACAATGATTGTCAATCAGGGTTGTACAAATAACTTTATTGTTGGCTATATTATAAATCATTTATTAATAATTAAACTTAATTTTTAATCACACATGACATATATTTGCTACAATATTGTGTAAAACCAATGATGGAGCTAGACTTTTCACATTTGAGGGCGAAAAATTTTGAGGTGCAAATATGTATAGCTTTAGAAAAAATTTGAATGTTGTGGAAGCGGTCGTCACCCTTTGTCCGTTCGTCTGAGTGTTAAACTCTCTCATTTGAAATTTTATGATTTTAGTGAGACAATATATTTGTTTATTTACATTTTCAAGTAAGATTAACCTAAGCTTCACAGTTCAAGTAATAAGAAGTTAATTGAAAAGATGTTTTACAAACTATTTAATTTTTATTGAATATTATATATATTAACTATATATTGACCAAAGAAAAACGTGATTACTCTGGATTAAATTCTAAGCCTAACCGGTCGAAACATAATTTGTGTAAGTCATTTTGTTTCCGCATCTAATAGTTTAAAAATTTAGAAATTGTGACTCAACATCATATCAAAGTACTCGGATTTAATCCTTAACCTTCATGAAAAATAGTAAATGACAGTTCTTTTTTTCAAAAAAACCATTTTTACCTAAATTAGCGATCACTTCAATAATTTTTTTTCTCGCGATATGTTTTTATCATTGCAAATTTAATCAAATTAGATCTACTAAAAAAATTGTAAGGTATCTTGTTATCTTTGACTAGCTATTCTAGCACAACTGTACTTTTTACCCAAGCAAGAGACGTGCAAAATGAAGACTCAGTTGGGCAGAAATCAAGTAGCTCGACCAACTCTACACCCCAAGTCCAAGTTGAGTATCTTTGAAAAAATGGACGAAAAATATGGGGACGTGTCATAGTTTTCTCTCACGTTGTGCGTGCAAGGAGGCGATGAGAGAATTGAATGCAAGACCTATATCTCTTCAGATATCATGTTAAATTAACATTTTTTCATGTACTTTAGTTAATTAAGAATCTTATCCTATCCTACTGTCAGAATTGATGATCATATGACCGTTGAATCCTTGCAAAACTCGACAAAAAAAAATTGTACTAGTAAGAGGTGAATGACACTAAATTTAAACACTGTGGGGACTACTAGGTTCTCTGTGTCTCAATCCCATGTTTACCGAAATTGCCTGCGCGCCTCGAGGAGCTGCCAGGAGATGTATTCCGCACACAGGTCCTTGTCTTCACAAATACACCCCCGGCCCTGGTTCATGCTTGCCCACTTTATCAACAAGTGGGAGAAAGAGAAGGGGTAGGGTGGGGTCCAGACAGGTCAGGGGTTGCAAGATATGTCACAAAAAATGAAAGAAACATAACAAACCAACAAGTATTATGGAATGATGATCATAAGAGTGAGACTTCCGAAAAAGATAGCAAAAATTATGATCATAATAAGTTTTCAAGACGAGCTATTAATCCACAAATCAAATCTGTACATGCAGACAAACATTCTCTGGTTCCTCACCTAGTTTATATCTATAGCACCGTCCCTCATCCTACTACAACTAGACGACAGCAAACACACTGAAAGAGCTGCCGATGATTCAAGAATTTAGAACTGACTATATCCCTTTTTTCTCAATTACTCGACTTTCATATAGGGAAACAAATTTTGAAAATTTGAATAGCACTAGAAGGGTGAGAAGCAATTATTCACCCAAGGGGGATTAGTCTGTCAGTCTTATCCAAGCTTTTGTTCAGATGTATGGCTCTCTGATTGTCCTACCCCGCTGCTTTCTTGGTCAGCTGAAGAACCGCAGCCCCCCTCCATTGATTCGATTTCCATGCTAGTTGTTCTGCTTTTTCTCGTCCTCCGATCCTGCAGCAATGAAAAATTCAAAGTTCGGGGCGTAAATCTTGTAGTCTAGTTATTACCTCAAATTGTTCGATGAAGTCCTGAGTTAAATAAAATTTACAGATGACAAAAAAGATCTATGAAATCATATCTTCTATAGTTACACTAGGTTCATTTTGCTCTACGTGTCCTACTAGTCCATTATACACCGTTGTTTTTCAAAACTGATGCATTTCACATTTGCATATGCACAACAAGAGAGAATCTTTGAAAGACCAGAAAATAGCAGCCTTGATCTACGGACTGAAGTAGATTATCATTCGATTCAACTACATATAGACAGGAATATTCATAAACAAATTTACTGTATGTTTTTTAGTAGCTTGAGCGTTCCATCCAAGGTGATTCACAAGCACTGAGACATAATAAAGCAGGAAATTTTCCTTTGTAGATACAAAAATATCAAGACTAAATGAAATATTAAGACAAAATGCTTGGATTTTGGGATAAGGTTTCTAATTGGTAGAGTTGAGAATTACATTGTAATCATTCTCGTTAAATGACTACCACTACTACATTGTGAAATTCACTGGTGAACCAAGCATATTAAATCCTTTGCGCGTTTACTTGCAGTGGCATGATATTGTGTTTGGGAAAGCTTCTAGTAAATTATAAGTCGTGGGTCCTAGGGAATTGGTGGATAAAAATTGTGGGCCCTTAGAAATGTGTGGAATAAAATGATGTTTGACAAGATTATGAACTTGAAAAATCTTTACCAAACTTGCTCTTAGTCTTTTCGTGTGCTTTAGGAGGAGGTTTTGCTAAAACGTTTTAAATTGTCAGAAAGCAGTAATAAAAAAGATAGGCATTCAAAAACTAATTTAGGAAAAGCAACTTAGCAACTCAATAGAATTTCATAGAAAGGAAATTCAACCTCGCGGTAGGGGAATTCATCAGCTTCGAGCATTCGAACAACCTGACTCATTTTGGGTCGTTTCTGCGAATCAGGATCAACGCACCTAAGTGCAACCAGAAGTGCACATTTTAAAGCGCGCGTCGTTGGCCTAACTTCAAGGTTAGGGTCCACAACTTCCTCTGCTCTTCTGTTCCCTACCATCATTTTGAGCCACTCAACAAGATTTACCTGCCATAAGAAAAGTATGGATCATTACTATAATTGCAAAACACTCACTTCAGTAGCATATACCCTATATACTGAGGATTTTCTACCTCAACAGCTGGACGTCCATAGTCCACCGGATCTCTACCAGTAACAGCTTCAAGCAGCAGAACACCAAAACTGTAAACGTCACTCTTTTCATTCAACAAGCCAGTATTTGCATATTCGGGAGCCACATAACTGAAATTTTAAAGAAGACGCCTGTTATCACTGTAGCATCAGATAAACAACCAGAGCGAATAGTAAGAATTGGACTCAGACAAGAACCCGTACCCAAATGTTCCCATCACTCTTGTTGTTATATGGCTCTCCCCAGATCCCAAGAGCTTCGCCAATCCAAAATCAGAAACTTTAGCATTGAACTCATCATCAATTAAGATATTACTTGATTTGATGTCTCGGTGAACAACTTTTGGTTCAATAGCTTCGTGCAAATAAGCAAGCCTGCAAACCCAACATGAGACAATGATTGAAGCCAAGGACAGAAGTTAAATTCTTAATAGTGGTTGAACATTTTGTCAAATTGTTCACTTTCAGTTTAGTTCAATATACGGAATAAAAGCTGTACACCATACAAAATGGTAAACTTGACTTGGCTGGTGCGGAATGTTAAAAGCCTTGGTAAATGATTGCATTAAATCAAATGGCTGATGTGAAAGACAAATGCATGTTCAAATACTTTGTAATAAAGGATGTACTTACGCTTTCGCTGTTCCAAGCAGAACTTTCATACGGGCTTCCCATGTAAGGGTGCCATGCTGTCTCATAGCCCCATGAAGCCACTGCTCCAGGTTGCCGTTGTTGACATACTCATATACCAACATCCTTTGAACGAAAAAAAAAATATATATATATAAAATCTCAGCTAACAGAAATGCAAGTAGAAACCTGGCTCAAGAAAATTAAGAAAAACAAATGGAGCATTCAACTACAAGAAGTCACCATAGGAACCTGAAAAGCAGCTTCAAATCTATGCTGAACTAACCTGTGAACTCCTTCTATGCAATAGCCAAGAAGCCGCACAAGATTCTTATGTCTAACATGACCAATGGCCTCTACTTCAACACTAAATTCTTTCTCTGCTTGGCCACTGCAAGGCAATTCGTAATTCGATCATGAACATCAGTCATACAAGCTCTATAGATGGTAAAGAAACATTTGAGTAAAGTTGGAAGAGTACTCACAGATTATTAAGAAGCTTCTTAACTGCTACATCTGTTCCATTAACCAGTCTGCCCTGGTACACAACCCCATAACCACCTTCCCCTAGAATGTTATCTGCCGAGAACCGATTTGTTGCAATTTCGAGATCTCTAAGTGTGAACCAATGACCCCACCCAAGATGAGATGTTTCAGGCAAACCAATTAAAGGAGATGCCATCACGAGCCCATATGACATTGAAGATTGTTTTTGGGCAGCCACAGAACTACCTTCTTCTCCTGAGTGAGAACTACCCGCCCTTTCATGATGATACATTGAACTGCACTGGCTACTATTATCAACATCGCTTGATTTGCTCCTACCCAAATGAACTAACATCTTCTCTGAATTCTTATCACTTGATTTATCGTTGACAGTCAAAATTAAACTTTCAGGGTGATCATGCATACTTTGTTCCCCAATGCTGTCAACTCGGATGTCCTTTGAAACGTTAGGGATTTGGCAAAAGGAGTACATGTTGAAAGTTTTCCGAGATTTTCTCCAAAAAATGACCCACATTGATAAGATACCAAGAATCAAAACTATAAATGCACCCATACATATACAGATCAAAACCCATAGTTTCACATTCCCATACTTCTTCGATAATTCAGTATTTAAATTTCCGGAAGACATCTCCCCTAAATTGTACTGTAGAAACAATTATGCTTTGTTCCTTACGATCCCGACTCAAGCTCAATCCATATACTCCTGGATTCCAAACACATATGAGTATGACCATTAAAAAATTCAAATGGCAAGCTATCCGTAAGAGTTTCACCAACTCTTATTATGAGTTCTCCATTGTATCGAATAGATTTTGCCCAAGAAAAACTAAATTTCACTATTTTGAAGCAAACTTCGCTCAACAGACAAAAATTCACAGGGTACTAAAACAAAACATTAAAACACATTCAGTTAATAGTTTAGAGAAAATCTGTGACCACATACGCCTATTTTTCTACACATTTAACGAATCAGCAAAATCCTATTTCAGGAAATGCAAGAACCATCACATGTATTACAGCATTTAATCATAAATCAAATAGAAAAATACATACCCATTAATTTACATCATTAAATCCAATCCCTAAAATAAATTTTAGGGAAAAATGAAACAAAATCAAGAAATGCAAGACTTATGATCCAAGCAAAAGAAAGATAAAGAACTAGATTCAAAATCCAAAAGAACGCTTTTACCTTTGCAAATGATCTGAACTTAACACCCTCGATCTTCTTTCTTGGTAATCAATAAAGCAAAGAAAGGGTCTTCTGTGTAATCGGAGCCCAAATGAGCATAGATATGGTCCCAATGCGGAGAAGAGATACAAGAATCCCACAACAGCCAGGAAAAAAAATAAAATAAAATATAAAATAGCTAACAAAAAGTGAAGCAGCTCAGGAGGAGTAGTTTACAAGTAGAAGGTGTGGCCTGCAGTGGGCCAAAAGAACTCAAGAAATTAATAATAATTATAGTGCCAATATTTAAAGAATTTACTCAACAAAACCAGACAAAAATCTAATCTTCACAAGAACAAATACACTTTACTATTATTATTATTTTTTTTTGAAAGGCTGTTTTTTTTTTTCTCTTCATAAAAGCTTTGGTGGGTTAATTGTTTTTGTGGGGTTCTGTGAATGTGAAAGAGGGACCTCAAAAAAGCAGGAAAGAAGACTTGGCTTGCAATTTAGAGAGAGAGAAGTTGAGTGAAGGCAAATATGAGATGTACAGATACACAATTTATAGCTGTCTGAGAAAAAATATTTATGGAGAAATTGAAAAACCCAAAATATTTATGGGGATAGGTCTCAAGAGGGAATCCAAAATAGAGAATTTGTATTTGTGAAAGCAAATGTATGAATTTTGATAATAGAGCCTTCAAGATAGGCATTGTTTGACACACAATGTGGTTGGCATTGAATGTGCATTACAAAGCAATATGTTTGTTTTGCTTTAAGATTGCGTGTATTGCAAAATATGATATCATGTTGATAAAATTTTTGTTATTGTATTAACGTAATCGAAAATTTTGATGAGAAATTTATGTAATATGATGGTGAAATTATGGATTTTCATAATAATGTCGTATTCTTACCAAATACCTACATCTTTTCCTGCATTTACGGTGGAAAAACCGTTACGCATTTTGAAATTTATCGATAAAGAAATCAACAGTGTAAATTATCAGGAAAAAAAGGTTCAAAAATGACACAATATTGTTAGTTTTGAGTTGATCGCTACATAATAAATTCTATATTTACAATTTATAGTTGAAGGTAAATAAAAATTGTTCCACAAGTAATTTTCTCACTATCATAAATATATGGAAATATACCATTTTCCTATTTCATAATTAAATTTTATTTCTTTTCAATCAAATAATCTCTAAATGCTGGACTTTCACAAACAAACAAACAAAAAAGGAAAGGAAGACTCAATAAATGCTGGTACATGAATCAAATTGTGCTCATTTAGATCTCCATGTCAATAGTACAGCTGAAAATAATTTGTGCATTCTATTTATGAATTTGATCCGTTTTATTTGGTAGGACTTTTGATTTCTATATACGCCTATAATTTTTATATGTTGTTTATTAAGAATTATGAGAATATTTTTGTACTTAGATTTTGCATTAATTAGACACTCATAAATAAAGTAGGTTATTTCATAATTCATCAGTGCACAAATTAGGTAAAAGCATTTTCAAGAGACTATTTTTTTTTTTTAATGAGCATATTCTATCATTTAGAGAGCATCTACAAATATAGACGGTAAAAATTTTGAAGCACTTCAACAGGCTTTTTATATTTAACAATTAATTTTACTACTCCCAAAAAATATTTATTATTTTTCTCTATATTTTATTTTAACTAACTTTTCTCTAAATTATTTTCTTATTTTTTTATGGATCTAAATTAAAATGTCAATTTAAAGATTCTCTTAAAGCATGTTTGAAAGTCCCTTGAATATGCTTTTAAATAGTCAAAAGCAAGTATCTATGCCATTAATGATTTCAAAAATCAGTGAATTTGATTGATTAGGAAAATAAATGGTCTATTGGTGATCCATGCATCTAAATTTATGAACTTATTTTTTGAAACAAAATTCTATGAACTTCTTAAATGGCCTTATTTTCAAATTTGAGTCATCTTTGCTACAAAGAATCAATTTTCAATTTTCTCAAGTGTCTTCCATTCTTTTTATTATATCTACTTTATAAAAATTTTCATATGTACAGTTATCAACTTTTATTATATCTACTTTATAAAAGATTGTAAATTTTTTTTTGTTTTACTTTCGTACTTCTATTTCTAGCAGCAAAGTTGTTGTTTATTGAATATCTATTGATTAATATAAGTTCGCATAAATTAGGTCAATGTTAATTTAACTCAGAAGATTCTAAGTAAATAATATTTTAAGCAAATTAAAATTCGATTATGTAACTATAAATGATAATCGAACATAATCGTTAGGTTTTCAATCTTCATAACAATAACTGAATAAAATCGAATAAAATTATGCCAATTCCAATTCATTTGGAATGGTTACAAATAAAAATGCCTATTCCTATACTTGTATTATATTTAAGTCGACAAGTCTCAATTTTCCAAACAAGATCTGTCGTATTTCCCAGAAAAAATTTGTGCAGATTCAATTGATGACTTTTTGACTAAAGCCAATTAATTTAAATTTTTTTCTCCAACGGTTATCAAGGGCAATTTAGTAAATTCATGATTGTAAATAAATGTGCCTTTCTTAATTGTCATTATTAAAAATAAAGGGCGGAACAAAGTCTTTCATTTGAAGCATAAACTTTTCATAAAAGTATGACCCAACAAATCCCTTTCAAATCTTTACGTGCTTTGCCAGGATTAATTAGGCAATTAAATCTAAGCAATATGGCCCACTTGTGAGGGCCCACAATTTGTAATCTAATCTACAGAATTTTGACCTCAAAGAATAATCAGAGCCGTTGATTTCATTTTGCTTGTCAACATCTCTTGTGGATTATGAGTGTTACTATGGAGTTATATCAGTCAAAAACTTACAGGTGCACCACATATGTGGCATGTGGAAGGGCTCTTTGCTTTTATCTGGTTTTAAGCCCCAATTATTTTTATTTTTATTTTTATTCTTTTTTTAACAATGAGTGTCTGAGCCAACTTACAAACATCTTGACTAATTCCACGGGACCCTGAAATTTACAATTGGATACTAGCCTCAACAGCCTTGAGGGGACCTAAACTGGTGACCATTCGGGAGCAAATTCAAAGTCTGATCGCTGAACTACCCCTCAAGGTTTAAGCCTTTCTTTCTCTCCCTGTAAAATAATTTTTTTTTAATTCTCATATTTATTTTTTAACTATATATTTAGGGCTTGTTTGAGCCACATTATTTTCAAAAAAAATATATTATTCAACAGTGATTTGATATTATTTCAACCATACATTCTTAAATAAAATAATATTACATGCAAACTTAAAATTTTTCTTTATTTTTAACCACACATTTCTAATTGATTTGACATGAATAATGAATTTTTTTTTAGAATGTGGCTTAAACATGGACTTATATTATAAAATATTTCGCACGTAAATTCAAAAAAATTTCTTACATTTTAATCACAAATTCTCTAAAAAAAAAAAAATCAATATTTAAAACTTCATTTTTTCAAAATAATGGCCATCACACATGGGCCAAATGTCAGAAGAAATTTATTTACTAAAATACGATAAATTGCAAAATATTAAGCCCTTAGTCAGAATTAAAATAAGATTTTTAGTAGATTTTGATCAAAGTCGGTGTAATGTGTAATTGAAAAGTTGTAAGTCTCATGAAATACGTTATTAAAATTTATTGTTGACTTTGAGAACATGAGCTAAATAAAAGGTTCATAATAAAACATTTAAACATAATTTAATGGCATGTTTGGCAGGCTATACTTTTTTGCTTTTCGTTAAAAAGCTTGATGAGGAAGATACCTTATATCCTCTTTCTTCAAAAGAAATTCTAGACAGACAAAGCAATTTTAAAAAATTATATAAACATATTTAGAATTATTTTCTAAATTCAGAAGCAAATTTGAACTTTTCAAAAGTCACGTCCAACGAGTTATAAGGAGTTAGTAAGTCATTCGTTATAAGAAAACTTAAGTAATAATAAAATATCTTATGATTTTAAGATCGGTCCAATCGAGTTGGAAAACGTAAAAGATTAAGGACTCAGGAGTTGATCCAAAGGTCAAAAAATTTAGCCCCTGTTTGATTCCCATTTTTTGGTAAAATGTATTATGAAATAATGATTTTTTTTTAAGAATGTGTTGTTAAAATGTAAGAAAAAATTTTGAAATATGTTTATAATTATTTTATGAAAAAATATGTGGTTAAAAATAAGATTTGAAAATATGCAATTTTGGAAAAATGGGGCTCAAACAAGGGCTTAATAAAAAAATAGCAAAACTCTTGAGATTAAATTATCAACTTTGAAGTAAGCTGATTTATAAGCGAAAAAGGTAAGTTATTTTGAATATTTTTATGTTCGTGTAACCTTTTTAATGATGTATAAAAAATACTTAGCTCGTAATCGTTTATAAAGCTGATCGTGCAATCGTAAATGATTTAGATTGACGCTACCATCACGGACCATAACTTACTTTTTTCACATCCGAATCAATTCAAAGAAATTTTCATTTGTATTTCCATAGAAGATATAATGTTAATGGTGGGAATCTACTTACAATTTTGATTTCCATTAATATTTATCTTTGTGTTTAGATAGAAATTGTGATAAAAATCATACATTTTTCTAGATCTGCAAACCCCTTTGCTTTTTCTTTGCTCCAACGATTTTGATTTGCCACCTGTAGCTGTCCAATCGTCCAACCTCCAACGATGATCCACATAGAGAAAAAAATTGTAGGATTAAAGTTTTTCTTGTGATAACAAGAATAATGAATCCTCTACCAAATTGTAAACCTTAATAACTTATTTATATAAGCTCAAACGGGCTCGACATAACCCCGTCCAATACTTAATTAACTCATTTAATTAAATTCGATCCGTGAATTAATTAATTAATTAATTCAGGCTTATAAATAAGCAACTTAATTAATTAATTTATCAAACACTTGTTAAATTAATTAATTGACAAATCACAATCTTCCAATTCTCCTTTTGTGTACAACCCATCAAATTCTCGATCACGACACGTAACGACGTGAAATATTATTTTGATTTAATAAAAATTGATAAATTAAAACACCCTTTTAATTTATCATTAATTCACACTCGTCATCCCATTTTGACATCTAGCAATGTGTTAGGAAAATACATGTGACAGAAAATGTCATATAATATGACAAAATCAAACTCATTCATTTACCGTAAGACTATAATCTCTTTGTCAATATAATCCGATCAATTACGAGATATGTATAAGTGTCAATCTCAATTATCAATCATATCTTTCATTCCATTATTAAATCAATGTAAGTCGAAAACTCCTTTTTACTTATGAGCATCCCTTGGCCAGGGATTTCATTATCGACTTAATTAAATAAAATATGAATAATAATTTCTTACTATCTAAAAGTAACAAATTCTCTATTGGTCATTCACAACCTTCACTCGATTCTTGATATACCTGAACGATGTTATATTAGCAGCCCTTGGTAGAGCAATATCCAATACCATCAAATCATGACCGTCCTCATATAAGGTACTATGACGACATCAAGTCAAATGACCAATCCCACCATTGAATATTAGAGATTAACTGCTGACACTCAAATAGTTATCCATGTGAAATCTCTCGACGGGTCTCCAATATTTTGTCCTATAACAAAACATCCAAGTTTTAATTTAAGTGTCATCACACTTTAACTTGTGAGATCAGCTACTTACTTCACAAGTAAGAAATGCCACACGTGATGCTTCATCCGTAATAACGATATCCGTATCTCATTATTACTTATGACCACGAACTATTTAAGATTCAATCATATATAATTTGTATCTCACAATCACAACTTTTTGTGATTAACAAATTATCAAGATTTGAATTTACAAACTCTATTATTTAATTTAATTGAATAATAATTAAATATAGATCTGCCATAAAATTGCATCAATTATATATTTAAAATATTTATATCTAAAATTGATTGGACTTAGGGTATAATATTTACAGTTAATAATAAAAAGTACATGACAATTATTTAAGAGAATTTTTTACGTGTGATAATTATAAATGTTCAACTTGACAATTTATTAATAGTTATCACACTCCTAGTTGCTCAAATTTCAGTGTAGAGTCGTGACAATTTTTCGGAATTCCACAATTTGTTGGTTTCTTTGTGTCTTCTCAATGCTCCAATCGGATGCTTCTTTTTAGGGATGCTTGCACAAGGCCTTTAAGAATTATTTATAACTTTTTACCACAAGAAAGGAAGTATAATTATTTTAAATTATATTATCAAGATTCAAGGATTAATCACACGGAGTATAGAAAATTACATGGAAATGTTTCTTTCAGAAAGAAAATGAAATAAACGTATTTGTTATCTCTCATTTAACCACCAAAAGAGTAAAAGAACCAAAACTCGACTATGTTTTGAGTAAAATAATGGATTCGAGTATAATTTATATTTGGTTTATCGTTTCATCAAAGTAATTTTTAGACGCTCGTTATTCTTAATTGATTGCCATTAACATGTTCTTAGTAGTGAGAAACAAAACCCAACAATTAAAGCATGAAACAAATCATAACATTAACGTGAACCGAATGCCAAATGTACCAATAATATTTCGACTTTTGTGTTTCAGACTAAATCAAGAAGTACGTGTTATTTGATAATATTTAATTATCATATTCTTCGACATTAATAAATAATTTAGTATCAATATCTAATGGAATTGTAAGCTAAGTTATAGAAATCACTTTTGAAGTTGAATCAAGAGAATAACAAAATAATTGAGTTCGATTACAACCGCATTCAAATACATTTTTCACTGAAAAAATAAATTACTTGACCGGTGGTTGAGATCTTGAACGGAAAAAATAAGTGAAAAGTCAAGTACCATGAGGCAAATAGCTACAAAAGCATCAGTATACAAATTGCAAAAGTTCAAGTTAAAATGTTATTGTTGTTGGTTTTAGGCTTAAAATAAAAAAGTAAAAGATAAAAAAAATGTCTGAGACTAAATACCATTTAAAGATTATATGTTTGAACTCCCTAAAGTTAATAGAATTTTATTCTTGAATCTCCTATAATAATAATAATAATAATAATAATAACAATAACTCTCGTAGCAAACTTTAGTGACCTCCTCACCAAGCTAGTAATCCTCCTTCCTGTACTCTTGGAGGCACATCTCCAAGTGATAAAAGGGGAGGGTGGAGTAATCCAACTTTGCTTGAAGCTGTTGCGTCAAGGGTTCGAATCCTGAAATATGGATTTGGCTCTTGGGTAAGTGCAAGTGTACATGTAGCCTTCCACCCTGTACCCTTGGAGGCATAACCTGCGATTTACCTCCCTCACGATGCTTCAGGGTAGGGGTGGTGGGGGACCCTTAAAGTTAGGGTTTAACCTTTTTTTTTTTTTTTTAGTAATCCTCCTTCCTCCCTTTTAGCCGAAGTGTCCTCCTTGGTGCAAAACTTCTCTTTGATTTCTTACTAGTTTTGGAAAAATTCTAAATTCGGGAATATTTTCCAAGAAACCTAACATCCTTTCCATTTTTAGTAAAAACCATATATCCTTAAAATGTGTCCCCAAGTGACGTGTTTATAGGTCACAACAAGAAAAACAATATAAAGGGTCAATTACACTAATGCTTCTTTTCGTTATGTAAATTCATAATCTGTATTAGAGCTTAGAGAGGGATCAAATCACACTTACACGACTCGAGTTTCAATATACATCTCCAAATTTTTCAAAACTAACGAATTATCTATTAATCTTTGTTCATTCCACTAAAGAATCGAACTTGCACTCTTGTGTCAATTGACTATTAAGAAGAAAAAGGAATTCGATAATAATGTCCTTTGACAATCATACAATTAGTCAACCCCTGTTTGACTATTAAAATATTAGAGCCGACAAAAATTGCCCCTCCAATATGCATAGTCTCCGAGTTCCATTTTTCATTTTGCACACATCGTAACGTTGAGTCCAACGATCCAATTGTTGGACCATTGAGCTTAGGTTCAATTATCATAAATCTCTTGAAGTGACGATCATCTCAACTAAATGATTAACAAATTCCATCTTGCGAGTATATGATCCAAAATTTTTCCATCCCAATTTCCAAAGTACTTGGATCTATCTTCCAAACCAGATCTTATCCATTGGTACCTCAAAAAATTTGAGCTAGCAACTAAGGGTGCATTACCTGCTCAAAATTTAGGTCGCTCGTTCAATAATCATATAGAATCTTAATCATAAAAGAGATGGATAAGTAATCTACAAGGTCCCATTCGATATGTTCTAAAAAGAAGAATTGTTCTTGTTTCTCAAATCTAGGCAAATCCAAATAAAAAACGTTACAATTTTCAAGATAAAGGGTTCAACTTTATCCACTCATTTTGAACGATAAGTATACATATATAGTGATGTCATATCTCATTTGCTACGAGAATATTATCAATTCTGTCAATAGGACACAGTTGTGACCTCTAGTTGATGCCCTCCTATTAAACCCCCTAGCTTGGTTTGGTTCCAAAAGGGGAGAGCAAATAGAAGAGAAGGAGACGACAGAAGAAGATGTAATCACTTAATCAAGCTCCACTTCAAGAATCAAGAAGAAGAATGTTGAGAATCCGGGCCAAATAATTAAAGAACAAGAAGAAGAGCAATATGATGAATATCGGATCACACACAATACAAGATTTATGTGGAAGAAGAGAAGAATTTCATATACCTAGAAACTAAAATTATGTTTACAAGATTTGACACTCTCAATCTAAATCTAGATAATTCTCTCAAGTTTCCAATGTATACAACAATGATCTAATTGTTATGTTAGTTTATGAAGAGCCGACTCCACGCGGAGTATATATAGGAGCCAAATATTAAAGTTATAGATGAAGTAGAGCACAAAAACGCGATGTAAAAATCAACCAAGAGACCTCATCTCTTGTCTAGATGGTGTTGCGACGCCCAGGGGCCGGCTTGGGCACCCGACCTTACTATGTTCTTATGGTTGGGATATAAATGAGTCGAGTTGGCTCGCGAGTTGAATCTCACAGTTCGAGTAAAAAATGTCTCGAACTTTTTTAGCTCAAGCCAAGATGAGCCAAACCCGACAAAAAAAATGCTCGACATGCTTGAGTCAAGCCGACTCAATTTTTTTAAGTTTTGAAATTTGGAAATTCTTTTAAAAATGTAAAAAAATTATAGAAGTCACATCAATGTCATGGGTAGTTGCGTTGCTACTCATGTAAATAGGCTACAACTTGCACACAATGTGTTTCATATGTTACGGGCAATTTTTGGCCAACTGTACAGGCAGCTCGGTCCGAGCATCGGCTTTGTCCCATTGAGCCTAGAGTCGAGCTAGCTCTTGCTTTTCCAGAGTCACCTATGTTGACAAACAAAATTGACATCTCTATCTTACGGTTTTAGGAGCCGTGACACCGCCTTTACCTTGGCACGTCCTTGTGTTTCTAAAACACTCCTTCATCAATCTCAAAGTCCTAATCCAAATCAAACTCTCAATCTATGATGAAATTTGATCTTTTATCTCTCTGGACTTCCAAACAAAAATTATCTAAACTTTCTTCATGAATCAAACTTCCCAATCACATGAACTTTGAATCACAACCTAACAATCTCCACATTGACACAAATCCCATAGCAACAAATTAAGTCTTTATTCTTCAAGTTATTCTCCAACTCTTTTACTATGTCCTTTCTAGGCATACGTTTACCTAGCCGAGCATACTCAGCAACTGTGAATTAAATTCAAGTCATATTTACCAACAAAACTACTTTACGTGCCAACCTTGCTTGAATCATCCTATTCACTTACAGCTCCAAGCAAGTCACCAAAACTGCTCGAATCATCACGAGCACTCCCAACTTTACATGAGTTGTCAAACCTGCTCAAATCATCACGAGCAACATGATCTACAAATCACAACTAGCTCTACCTTAGCTATTGGGAAGTTCTTCAATATCGTTGTTCGAATCACCATGAGCAACCCGATTAGAACTAACTCTAACTGAGTCACTACTTATCAAGCCATAAGTTGTAGCTGTTTCCACCGTGATCATTGAACTTTCCAAAATATATAACCAAAACTTTCTCCATCCTTTTAACGCAATTCTTGTACCCTTGCTAACTTTCAGAACTTCATTTCTACAGGTTTACTTGTAACTTTTTGAATCAAGAGTACTCAAAGAGTTAATATTTTTGTTTAAACCTAGAAAATGTCTCACTAAACCAAGTGTCAAGATCGTTCCATTAAACATCTTGATTCTGACCTTACCAATACCAGCTGTTTTACAACGCTCTTTATTTTCCATTACCTCGAAAATCCCTTGTGACTACTTCATATGAAGAAAACCAATCATAGTTAGAACACATATGGAAAGTGCAAGTAGTATCGAGAATCCAATTGTCATCGAGTTTGGAGTTACCTTCAGTGCCAAAAGATCTCCATCACTGCAGTCTTCTCTTGTAAGACTGGCATCACCCAAACTTCTTTTTGTCGATTCTAATTTGTAGCAAACTTATTCCTGTTCTGCCACTCATATCAATTATTCTTTATGTGGCCCTTGTTTTTGCAATACCAACAAACTTTATTACCATTGCTATCCTTGACTATGTCCCTTCAATGACCACCTATCTTCCTCTTAAAAATTACAAGACCCTGCCTAAGTTTCAAATTCAACGACTAGATGCTTCATCTTCTTCTTAGAATAAAGTGCACCTATACCTCATCAATAGCGAGTGTATCTTGACTATAGAGGATAATATATCTAAAAGTCACATATAAAAGTGGAAACGAACATAACAATATCAACATTAAATCTTCTTTATCGTATTTAACCTCTATAATCTCCAAATTAGCGATGATTTTCTTGAATAATAATGTATGATCTTCCAAAGATCCACTTTCTGTCAAGCGATGAGAATACAAGCGTTGCTCCAAGTGTAACTTACTAGTCAAACTCTTTGTCATACAAAGCTGCTCCAATTTCAGCCACAACCAACAACACTTTTCTCCTTTATTACATCCTAAAAATTTTGATTAGAAATATAAAGATCTATTTGTGATAGTGTAACGACCCAAATCTTGGAATTTGAAATTAGTATAAAAAATGTTTTATAAAAACATCTACATAATGATACGAACCTGAGTTATTTATGTAAAATACCATACAGATGACCATTGTGGCAACCTAATTATTCATTAAATCTTTATAGTCAAATTTATTTAAATTTAATGTCTTAAATATTGGGCTTTTAAATAATTTATGGCTTGAGTTTTTATTATTTTAAATAGGTCGAGCCTCCATAACTCATTTTTTAAATGAGGTACATCAACCAACTTAAGAATATAAAATTTGGGACTTTATAGATAGGGTTTTTCGATCCTTGCATTGCTTATCCTCCACACTCATTGTTGCGGGCATTCTATCTATCTATCAAAGAATCATCCAAGTCCAATTGAGCAAGAATTGCTTGCATCTTGATCTGCTACCAAGAAAATCTAAAGCAAGAATATCAAAATTCATAGTTGCCATTATCGAAACAATCGATCTTGTTCAAACCTCACTTTAATAACCAATTTGGACCTCTCAAGAAAATAGCAAAAAAACCTTAGCTCTAATACCAATTGTTAAAAACAAAAAAAGATATCAAAATCGCTCTGATACCAATGGTTGAGAATCCAGGTCAAATAATTAAAGAATAAGAAAAAGCAATATGAATAATATTGGATCACACAACAACACGAGATTTGTCACGAAGAAGGGGAGAATTTCATATACCAAGAAACTAAAGTTGTGTTTACAACATTTGATACTCTCAATCTAAATTTAAATGATTCTCTCAAGTTTATAAAATAAATAACAATATTTTAATTATTATGTTGAGTCTATGAAGAGCCAACACCATGTAGAATATATAAAGGAGCCAAATCTTGGAGTTATGGATGAAGTTGAGCATAAAAAACACAGTAGAAATCAATTAAGAGACCTCCTCTCCCATCCAATGGCGCTACGACGCTACACATCTGGTGCCTCTTCTTGTAGCTTTCAATGCTGCGGCGCCCCAATTTCGTTCTTGTATTTCGAAAACACTTCTTTATCAGTCCCAAAATCCTTTTCCCAATCAAACTCCTAATCCATGATGAAATTTGATCGCTTATCTATTCGGACTTTCAAACCAAAATTATCTAAACTTCCTCTAGAATCAAACTTCCAAATCACATGGAATTTGAGTCACAACCTAACAAAGAAGGATACATTGCTCATGACTTTTAGTGTTCATAGATTAAGCGACCACAACAAAAGGTATCATGATAGGCCAATGCATCCAATGAGGTATGTTTCGATATTTTCAAGATTTGTTTGCAAGTGTAGATGATCCTATAATACAAGATAGGTTAGGCCATAATGAGAATGAAAACTCAAGGGCATCCAAATTTTTTTGTTCTTATTCAATTCATAAATGCTTGAACAGATTGCGAATGCTGAAGTTGTTTGTTATATTAAATTCATAGGCAAAGCTTGTGCCTAGGAGAGCAAAGAGGAATCTAAGAAACAAAGAGCAACCATCTCCAGCTATGCTAATACACAAGGATTGGTCCTTCATTTTCTATGCAAATCCAAAAAGAAATTCTGGCACTTGAAATGATGGTTGAAGATTTGCAAGAGGTTAATGCCTAGAAATGCCAGAAAGAAGGCTGCTATGGCAAAGAATGACAAGTGGCAAGAGGGTCAGTTCCACTTGCACAAGCAAGGACAAGGAAAAATACATCAACTCGGAAATATTTTGAAGCTCCAACGTGTCACAACATTTAAGTTGGGTTCTAACTTTTTTTTTCTTTGGCTAAAACACTTTTGATGCGAACCCCATAGCAACTTAGACTACGAAACACACAACTAGATTGATACAGAACCCAAGAACACCAATTGATAGCCAGTTTGGATTTGAACCCAAAAGGACGAAACAAAGAACCCAAAGATAACGGTGATGCAATGGACCCCTTGTTTACAAATTGAAGAACCCATGATCCGGTGTTGAACGCCACAAGGAGTTATCCTTGATAAGTTATAAATTATTGTTCAAAGAAGACCAAATTGGAAGAAAGCAAAAGCCTCTCTTGAATTCAATGATAATTGCCCAAAATAAAAAAAATAAAAAAAATTCTTTACAATGTAATGGAGAGTGTATTTATACTAAAGCTAAAAAAACCTAGCTAAAATCGTGCAAAATCGTCAAAGTATGGAAATAAGTCTAATTACATTGGTTATTACTTTGGCCTCCGTCTTCGTCTACTTGTATTGAGTTGATCCACTTTAATTCGGCTTTCAACCGAACACGAAACTTGGCCCATTTTGAGTTCCGAACATAGTCCCATCAGTGGTTTATTGAACGAGCAATCTCATCGCTTGTTTCACTTGCTTTGCTCTCTATCGTGTCATCGGTCCGTCTTCGATAATCAATAGGTCTTGACTCAAACTCGTCGTGTTCAAGTTTGATTCTTGGATCACATCATCCACTCCCTCTTCAAAAGAATTCGTCCTTGAACATGCACCTGTATTGAAAAGGGAAAGATCAACAACTTTAAATGTAGCCGATACATTATACTCACCTAACAAGTCCACTTTGTAGGCATTGTCATTGATCTTCTCGGTGACTTGGAAAGGACCATCTCTCTGCGGTTACAATTTGGACTTTCGCTGCTCCGAAAAACGTTCCTTCCTGAAATGTACCCACACCCAATCTCCGGGTTCAAATGTCACACGCTTCCGCCCTTTGTTTACCTTTGACGTGATGAGCTTGTTCTTCTCTTCAATTTGTGTACGGACGTTCTCTTGAAGTGCCTTCACCATCTCAGCTTTCCTCTTACTATCCATGCTATCTCGTTCATTCACAAGCAAAGGAAATAAATTCAATGGAGTTAGTGGATTAAAATCATACACAATTTCAAAAGGTGAATAAGAATTAGTCGAATGTAAAGTACGATTATAAGCAAACTCAATAAATGGCAAGCCCCTCCCAATTCCTTAACTTATTATTAATCACTGTTCGAAGCAATTGAGTCATGGTCCTATTTACTACTTCAGTTTGACCATCCATTTGTGGGTGACAAGTTGTAGAAAATAACAATTTAGTTCTAACTTATTCTACAAAATGCACTAGAAATGACTCAAAAATTTAACATCTCGGTCCGACAGAATACTCTTAGGGACTCCATGCAAACGTACTATTTCCCTAAAGAATAAATTAGCAATGTTAGTGGCATCATCAGTTTTGTGACATGGTATGAAGTGTGTCATTTTACTAAACTTATCAACCACTACAAAGATAGAATCCCAACCTTTCTTTGTCCTAGGTAACCCCAACACGAAATCCATAGAAATATCCACCCAAGGTTCACTAGGTACAAGTAAAGGAGTATGCAAGCCGTGCGGTAAAACTTTTGATTTTGCCTGTTTACAAGTTATGCACTTCTCACAAATCCGTTCACGTCACTACGCATTTTAGGCAATAAAAGTGTGCCCCTAACATGTCTAAAGTCTTTTGAATCCCAAAATGACCCATTAGACCCCCACTGTGTGCTTCCCTTACCAATAATTCACGCATTGAACAATTTGAAATGAACAACTTATTCTCCCTAAACAAATATCCTTCATGTCTATAAAATTTGTCAACAGCCATTTTAGCACATGAATTATAAATGTTTGAGAAATCAAGATCATTTTCATACATACTCTTAATATGTTCAAAACCAAGTAATTTCACACTTAAAGAGTTAAGAAGCATGTACCTTCGTGACAACACATCTGTAACTACGTTTTCATTACCTTTCTTATACCTGATGACGTATGGAAATGTCTCTATGAACTCCATCCACCTCGCATGTGGCTTGTTCAACTTACCTTGACCCCGCAAGTGCTTTAGGGATTCGTGATCGGTGTGTATCACGAACTCCTTAGGCCACAAGTAACGCTGCCAAGTCTCCAATGCTCGAACAAGGGAATACAACTCCTTGTCATACGTTGGGTAGTTTAGTACAACTCCACTCAACTTCTCGCTAAAGTAAGCAATATGTCTCCTTTCCTGCATTAGCACTGCTCCAATACCTATCCCTGATGCATCACTCTCACTCTCAAACGTTTTATCAAAGTTAGGTAATGCTAAAATAGGTGCTTTACACAATTTATCCTTAATGGTATTAAATGTAAGTTCTTGTATTTCTCCCCAGTGAAAACCCACGCTTTTCTTAACGATTTCAGTTAATGGTATCGTGATTGTGCCAAAATCTCTCACAAACCGCCCATAAAAACTAGCCAGACCATGGAAACTTCTAACCTCAGTTATATTTTTAGGTGTTGGCCACTCTTTAATAGCTTTAATCTTTTCCTCATCCACTTCTACCCCATTAGCACTAACAACAAATCCTAGAAAAACAACTCTATCCATACAAAACGTGCACTTTTTAAAATTAGTATACAATTGTTCCTTTCTTAACACAACAAGCACGCACTTTAAATGTTCTAAATGCTCACTTAGGTCTTTGCTATAGATTAAAATGTCATCAAAGTAAATTACAACAAATTTTCCTATGAAAGCACGTAAAACATGATTTATTAAACACATAAATGTGTTCGGTGCATTTGTGAGACCAAATGGCATAACCAACTACTCATATAACCCATATTTAGTTTTAAATGCCATTTTCTATTCATCACCCTCCCGCATGCAAATTTGATAGTACCTGCTCTTAAGATCATTTTTACTAAAAATACAAGCACCATGCAATTCGTCAAACATATCATCTAACCTAGGAATAGGGTGATGATACTTTACCGTAATGTTGTTGATAGCTCTGCAGTCCACGCACATTCGCCAAGTCCTATCCTTCTTTGGCACCAATAGAATAGGCACAACACACGAGCTCATGCTCTCCCTCACGTAACCTTTGCTCATCAACTCCTCCACTTGTCTCTGAAATTCTTTCGTCTCCTCGGGATTGACTCGGTAAGCTGGTGGATTTAGAATGATAGCCCCAGGTATGAAGTCGATTTGGTGCTCGATCTCTCAAAATAGTGGCAATCCACTTGGCACCTCTTCTAAAAACACATCTTTGAAATTCTATAACAAAGACTTAACCATGCTGGGGAGGGAAGTGTTAGACTCCTCAAGGGAGAGGAGAGAATCCTTGTAAACTAACAACACTTGTCTCTTATTACTCAAAGCCTTTTTTAATTCACTCCCCCTCCCAAAGAAGTTCACTTTTGGCTTTTCTCTCCATTCAGCTGACTCTTTTTCTCTTCGCTCAACTTACCTTTTTTCTCTCCGCTCAACTGACTCTTTCTCTCTCTTCTTATGTGGCCTTTCTCTCTTCTCCCCTTCTCGGCCACCTCACTATTTTCTCTCTTACTCACAGGCTCACTATCTTCTCTCATTTTTGTAGATTCTCTCGCTCGCCTTTCTTTCTCGTTTCTCAATTTTATTTGGTCTTCATACACTTAAGTCGGTGTTAATGACGCAAGAGTAATGAACCTCCCATCTTTGACAAAGCTATATCGGTTCCTATACCCATCATGTGTAACCTTCCTATCAAATTGCTAGGGTCTCCCCAATATAATATGACCCGCTTGCATAGGCATCACATCACATACAACCTTGTTACTATATCTCCTAATTGAGAAATTAATTAACACCTGTTTATTTATCCTAACTTCCCCACTCTCATTCAACCACTGCAATTTATAAGGTTTAGGGTGTCTCAATAATGCTAAACCCAATTTTTCAACTAAAGTTGTGCTAGCAACATTTGTGCAACTCCCACCATCAATAATCAAGCTGCATACCTGATCGTGGACGTGGCACCGAGTGTGGAATATGTTTTCCCGCTGCTGCTCCGAATCATCTGTCTTTATTTGAGTGTTAAGTGCTCGCCTCGAGACCAGCAGCACCCCAACGACAAATTCCGTCTCATCTTCATCACCAATATCCTCCAACGTCGGCATGTCATCATACTCTCCTTAGCTCTCACTTACCACCTCTCCATTTTCCCGCAACACCATGGTTCGTTTGTTAGGACACTGAGATGTAATGTGTCCCATCCCCAAACACCTGAAACACTTGATGTCTCGACTTCGTGATGGTCGAGGCTCTGATTTTAGCGCTGTCCTACTAGCACTTTCTTCTTTTCCCTTCTGCCACTCACTTCTTCCTCTGGCTACTGCTTTACTCCCCTTATTATTACCATCCCACCTCGACTTCCAATTTGGGTTAGAAGACAAAATATTCACCGCCTGCCTCGCAGTCCCCTTCCTCTTCAATTGTTTCTTCACCTTCATGGCTACATGCAACATGTCCTCCAGCTCCACGTAATGCTGCAATTCCACTACATTAGCAATTTCCTGATTTAGACCGTTTAAGAGCCGTGCCATGGTTGCTTCCCGATCCTCCACCACATTTGCCCTGATCATGAGTATTTCAATTTCCTTGTGATAGTCCTCTAAGCTCCTCGACTCTTGATACAGGCTCTGCAACTTCTGATGGATCTCCCTATAGTAGTGGTTAGGAACGAACCGCTTCTTCATCAACGCCTTCAAATCCTCCCAAGTACTAATTTGTCTTCCCCCACACCGTCGTTGTGTCGTAACCACTTGATCCCACCAGGTTGTTGCGTAATCAATGAACTCTAACACCACTAATTTCACCTTTTTCTCCTCCGAATAATTATAACACTCAAAAATTAATTCCACCTTCCTTTCCCACTCCAAGTATGCCTCTGGGTCACCCCTCCTCTTAAATTGAGGGATGGACGTTTTGATATTGCCCATATTCCCATCCGCCTCATCTCCGTGATTATTCCTACCTTATCGTTTAGGCCTACCACCTCTATTCCTCATCCGTCCCATTCCCACTTCTCCATACTCCTCATCATCCCATTCACTGCCCAAATCAAATGCTTCCCGTTCCATTCTATGCTCCCGCCTCCCCAGCCTCTTGGCATTAGATATATCCATCCGCGGCTCCCTAGTAAGATTAGCCACTGATGTATCCATCATCGTCATCCAAACTTCTTACTTAGCCCTCCAAGCATCTTGTTGATCCAGCCTATCTCTAACAACCCCAAAAGTAAGTTCAAACCGCTGTATCGAATCCTCCGATGTATTGTTGTTATAGCCGTGTCGGCTTGAGTTGGAACCTTCTTGTTCAGGCATTCTCTCAATTTCTGCCTTACCAAATTTCACTAAGATCACACAATTGGCTTTTACCCTCTAATGAGCTTACCACTCTACCTTTTACCACTCGATGCTTTCACCAAGAACTTCCAAAAATAATAACGAACTCACCGGATTAAAACTTGCGGATTCAACCCGAAACGTAAGTCAAGAGGATAATTTTCAAGGGATTTGGAAACAAATAGAATGAAATTTGAATGGACTCACTAAATTTCAACGGATCAATTGCCAAAATCGAAGAATTGAAAATAAAGAACTTTGGACTTTAGGAATTTGAATGTGAACTTGTTGGTAGCAATTCAAGCAATTAACAAAAAAAAAATTTTGACGTGAACAATAACTTTTTTTTTAATATCCAGATAAACAGTAACTTTTTCTTAATATAAGAAATTATACTACCAACGAAAAATACAAATTGAAGGAATGAATTGTAGAATGACTCAAGAACAAGGAAGAAACTTGGAAATCAAGAAAACTACAACACAAACAAGAAAATTAAAGATAGAACCTAATTAAATTGGGACCAAAGCTTTGATATTAACTGATGCAATTCCCGTAACAACTTAGACTACGAAACCCATAAATAGATTGATGCGGAACCCAAGAATGCCAATTGATAATCAGTTTGGATTTGAACCCAACAAGATGAAACAAGGAACCCAAAGATAACGGTGATGCAATGGACCCCTTGCTTACAAATTGAAGAACCCACGATCTAGTGTTGAATGTCACAAGGAGTTATCCTTTAATAAGCTCTAAATTATTGTTCAAAGAAAAACAAATTGGAAGAAAGCAAAAGCCTCTCTTGAATTCAATGATAACTGCCAAAAAAAAAAGGTCTTTTACCATGTAATGGAGAGAGTATTTATATTAAAGCTAAAAAACCTAGCTAAAATCGTGCAAAATCGTCAAAGTATGGAAAGAAGTATAATTGATATCAAATTCTAACAAAATAAGGAAATTTGCGAAAAAGGGAAAATTCTGCTAGATTTTTTTTGTATCATGCGGCCGCATAGTACATTTCCATGCGGTCGCATGGAAGAAACTGTCGTCCTTCACGAAAACCCTGCATGGGTCTGTGCGGCCGCACCACTTTTAAACCATGCGGCTGCATGGTTGTTACTTTGGCCTCCGTCTTCGTCCGCTTGTATTAAGTTGATCCACTTTGATTCAGCTTTCAACCCGAACACGAAACTTGTCTCATTTTGAGTCCTGAACATAGTCCCATCAATGGTTTCTTGAATGAGCAATCCCATCGCTTGTTTCACTTGCTTTGCTCTCGATCGCGTCATCGATCCACCTTCGATAATCAAGGGGTCTAAAACTCGAACTCCCCGTCTTCAAGCTTGATTCTTGGATCACATCAACTTTGGTTTATGGTCTTTGTTTGATTGTAATGGCAAAACAATGTCTGTGCTTTTGTTAGGGAAAAAAATTGGATGGATGATTTGTTTTTGAAGTTTGGAATCGACAATGTAGAAATATGGTAAAAACAAGAGCAACACATAATGTTCCCATTGTCAGTTTTCCAAATCAGTAAACCTTCAAAAAACAGCACTTGAAACTTCATAAACACCACCAATTCCTCCCACCATACACCTTAAAGTACCAGTAGATGACAAGACATAACAATAGGACCCACTCCAATATGATTGATCTTCACCATCCTATTCATTTTTAGCTCTTTCTTCTTCCTCTCATTTTCCTTCCGAAGAAGCCTGTTAATTACAGTCTAATTGTTGAGAATTGTTGTTCAACATCAATAAATCAATGGAAGTAGAAGTTGGAATGAAATTGAAAATGGTGGCCCTGAGTGGGTCGCATAGGATTATAACCTTGCGGTCGCACAAGGACCTACCGAAACTTAGGGGCCCGATTTGAGTTTAACCATGTGACTGCATGGATTTGTACCATGCGGTCGCATGGTACAAAAAATCCGACCATTTGAGGTCGATTTTTGGCCGTTGTAAGTACAATCTTGGTGACTTTTGGGTTGATTTTGGCACCATTTCGTACATGTGGCTTATGCTTATAAATAGTGGATCCATATTGAAGGCAAAATTATTACAAAAACATCAAGGTTCCATATTACTTCCAAAATCAAAGATCAAAATCTTTAAAAGTCATATTCATATTCATTCTTTGTGTTCTTCAAGTTTTCTAGGATTTGCACTAGTGTTTTGGTGTTTAAATCCTTGCAAGGCTTGTTATAATCCTGCAAACCATTTGCCAACAACCTTCGAAGCATCTCAAACTCATAGGAGAAGGGGCAAATATCGTTTGAGGACAACGACATCATGTTCAAGCCATTCATTGATACAAGTTCGAGATTATCTTGTTATTGGCGTTTCCGATTCATATTTTGTGATCTCTACTCCAATCCGGTGAATTTTCTCCAACAATCTCAAACGATATTTTTGCAGTGGGAAGCGAGACAACGTTGTCGACAATCAAACTCATGAAGCCAAGACTTAGAGGCCTGGTTTGAGTTTAACCATGCGACCGCATGGGACTGCATGATACAAAAAATCCAACCATTTGAGGTCGATTTTTAGCCGTTATAAGTACATTTTTGGACCATGCGGTCGCATGGTACAAAAAATCCAACTGTTTGAGGTCGGTTTTTGGCCGTTGTAAGTACAAGCGACTTTTAGGGTTATATTTTGGCACCATTTCGTACATGTGGCTTATGCCTATAAATAGTGGATCCATATTGAAGGCAAAATTATTACAAAAACATCAAGGTTGCATATTACTTTTAAAATCTTTAAAAGTCATATTCATATTCATTCTTTGTGTTCTTCGAGTTTTCTAGGATTTGCACTTGTGTTTTGGTGTTTAAATCCTTATAAGGCTTGTTATAATCTTGTAATCCATTTGCCAAACAACCTTCGAAGCATCTCAAATTCATAGAGAAGAGGCAAATATCGTTTGAGGACAACAACATCATGTTCAAGCCATTCATTGATACAAGCTCGAGATTATCTTGTTATTGGTGTTTTCGATTCATATTTTGTGATCTCTACTCCAATCCGGTGAATTTTTTCCAACAATTTCAAAAGATATTTCTGCAATGGAAAGCGAGACAATGTTGGCGACAATCAGACTCATGAAGCCAAGACTTAGAGGCCCGGTTTGAGTTTAACCACGCGTTCGCATGGTACAAAAAATCCGACCGTTTGAGGTCGATTTTTGGCCGTTGTAAGTACAATTTTGGTGACTTTTGGGTTATATTTTGGCACCATTTCGTACATGTAGCTTATGCCTATAAATAGTGGATCCATATTGAAGGCAAAATTATTACAAAAACATTAAAGTTCCATATTACTTCCAAAATCAAAGATCAAAATCTTTAAAAGCCATATTCATATTCATTCTTTGTGTTCTTCAAGTTTTCTAAGATTTGCACTTGTGCTTTGGTGTTTAAATCATTGCAAGGCTTGTTATAATCATGCAAACCATTTGCTAACAACCTTCGAGCATCTCAAATTCATAGGAGAAGGGGCAAATATTGTTTGAGGGCCACGACATTGTGTTCAAACCATTCATTGATACAAGTTCGAGATTATCTTGTTGTTGGCGTTTCCGATTCATATTTTGTGATCTCTACTCCAATCCGGTGAATTTTCTCCAACAATCTCAAACGATATTTCTACAATGGAAAGTGAGACAACGTTGGCGACAATCAAACTCATGAATCAAGACTTGGTGCGGTTAGATCGGTTCGATGGAAAGAACTACACTCGATGGAAAGACAAATTGAAGTTTCTTCTCACTGCACTAAATATCTTCTACATCCTAGATTCGGAATTGGCGCCACTACCGAAACCAACAAATGGAGAAACCGAAGCGGTAAGGAATGAAAGATAAAAACGCCAAGAAGATGAGTTAATATGTCGTGGCCACATCCTCAATGCATTATCCGATCGTTTGTATGACTTATATACAAATACAACTTCAACAAAGGAAATTTGGGATGCGCTCGAAAATAAGTACAAAGCGGAAGAAGAAGGTACAAAGAAATTTATAATTTCTAAGTATTTCGATTTTAAATTTTTAGAGAATATTCCCCTTCTTCCCCAAATACATGAAATGCAAGTAATTGTCAATAAGTTGAAGGCGGTAAAAATTGAAATACCGGAAACCTTTCAAGTGGGGGCTATAATTGTCGACCTTCCTGGAACTTGGAAAGGATACCGGAAGAAGACAATGCATAATTCCGAAGATTATTCTTTGGAACAACTGCAAAAATATCTTCGAATTGAGGAAGAGTCGAGACTACGTGATAAAAGTGATTATCACGAGGGCACTTCCAAAGTAAATGTTGTAGAAAATTCCGAACTGCCAACAAAATCTAACAAAAGGAAGCCTTTAAGAAACTTTAATAAGTTAGAAGAAGACCAAAAGAGGATGCTTTGTTTGTGGAAAATCTGGACACTACGCAAAAGATTGTAGACGTCGAAAACACAACAACTCCGAGAGTAAAGTGAATTCCACCCAACAAGACAAGATCGTGGCCATCGTGAGCGAAATAAATGCAATTAAGGGAAAGGTTCCCGACTGGTGGTATGATACTTGTGCCACGGTGCATGTATCATATGACAAGTTTTTGTTCAAAACATACAATGAAGTGGATTGAAACCAAAAGATCTAAATGGGTAACGAGGTGCGGTCCAAAGTAATTGGAAAAGGAAGTGTAGAAATTATCTTCACTTCTGGAAAAAATGTTACTCTCACAAATATACTACATGTTCCGAATATGAATAGGAACTTAGTGAGTGGAAATCTTTTGAGAAAATCGAGCATTAAAATTATCTTTGAGTCCGGTAAACTTGTATTGTCACTTAACGAAAAATTTGTTGGAGATGACTATTCATATGAAGGAATGGTCAAACTTTGTACTCTTGACAATGAAATAAATAAAGTTGATTTTGCTTACATGATTGATTTATTTTCTTTATGGCATGCTAGATTAGGTCACATAGGTAAAAGTACCATGAAACGCTTGAGAAATTGTGACTTAATTTCATATATGAAAATGATGCCATTAAATACAAAACATGTGTAGAAGCAAAAATGGTTAAAAAGCCCTATCAAACCGTTAAAAGGACTTCAAGCATATTAAAATTAATTCATTCCGATATGTGAATTGAATGGCATGCCAACAAGAGGTGAAAATAGATATTTCATAACATTTATTGATGATTGCTCAAGATATACCTATGTTTATTTGATGAAACACAAATATGAGGCCTTTGATTTATTTAAGACTTATAAAAATGAAGTTGAAAATCACTTAAATAAGAAAATAAAGACCTTAAGAAGTGATAGAGGTGGTGAATATTTCTCTAGTGAATTTAATTTATATTGTGAACAACATGACATAATTCAATAATGTTCTGCACTTAGGACATCAGAACAAAACGATTTGGCTGAAAGGAAGAATAGAACTTTAGTAGAAATGATTAATGCCATGCTTATATATGTTAAGTTGCCGTTTAATTTATAGGGTGAAACTTTATTAAGTGCATGTAAGATAGTTAATAGAATTCTTTCTAAACATACAAAGGTTTCTCCCTATGAATTGTGGAAAGGAAGAAAATCGAACATTGGATACTTTAAAGTGTGGGGGTGTCTTGCTTATTACAAGAACACAAATCCTAATAGAACCAAATTAGGTCCAAGAGGCATTAAATGTGATTTTGTTGGATATGCTAATAATAGTAAATCTTATAGATTGCTAAACTTGGAGACCAATGTGATTATCGAATCAAGTGATGTAGAGTTCTTTGAAGATTTGTTATTATCAGATAATAAATTAAAGGAAAATATTGAAAATATCCCTAGCTCAAGTGGAACACGTGATGAAATATCTTCTAAAGATGTTGATGAGTCTAGTGAACCACGAAGAAGCAAGAGAACTCGAGTTGAGAAGTCTTTGGGACCGGATGAAGTTGATTCTCAACTTATCTCCTTTTACTTAGTAGAAGAAAATGAGTTGAATGTTGTAAGAATAATTCATTTTCTTCTACAAGTAGAAACTGACCCTAAAACTTATAAAGAAGCTATGGCTTCTCGTGATAGCATTTTTTGGAAAGATGCAATTAAAGATGAAATGAATTCGATAATGTCTAATAAAACTTGAAAACTTGTCAATCTACCACCGGGATCCAAACCTATTGGATGTAATGGGTATTTAGGAGGAAATATAATGTTGATGGCTTTCTAAATACTTTCAAAGCTAGATTAGTAGTTAGAGGATATCGACAAAAGGAAGGAATTGACTATTTTGACACTTATGCACAGGTAGCCAGAATAACATCGATTAGGATATTATTCGCATTGGCTTCAATATATGACTTACATGTTCATCAAATGGATGTCAAGACAGCATTCTTATATGGGGATCTCAATGAGGAGGTCTATATGGAGCAACTCGAAGGGTTCGTTCTACCTGAAAATGAACATAAGGTATGCAAGTTAGTAAAATCCTTATATAGTTTGAACCAGGCACCTACGAAATGACATGAGAAGTTTAACTTAGCTATAACATCATTCGGATTTAAACATAATAACGTAGATAGATGTTTATATTCTAAAGTGTATCATGATTATGTGGCATTTATATGTTTATATGTTGACAACATGTTGATTATGAGTAATCACATGGACGATATAGAATAAACAAAAAGACTTCTATCTTCCACATTCAAAATGAAGGATCTTGGTGAAGTGGATACCATTTTAGGTATCAAAGTCACAAAGACTAGTGAGGGTTATCACCTAAGTCAATCACATTATATTGAGAATGTGATAAACAAGTTCAAACACTTGAACATAAAAGAATATAGTACCCCGGTTGATCTAAGTTCAAAACTTGTAAAGAATGATGAAATGATGATTGCTCAATTGGAATATGCTAGTGCTATAGGAAGTCTTATGTATGCAATTCAATGCACAATACCGGACATAACCTATGCCATAAGTAAACTTAACAGGTTTACTAGCAATCCGAGTAATAATAATTGGAAGGTCATTAGGAGAGTTCTTTGATACTTAATGAAAACTAACAACTTTGGCCTACAATATACTAAATTTCCGACAATATTGGAAGGATTTAATGATGCTAGTTAGATATCTAGCACGGGTGAAAGTAAATTCACCTCAGGTTGGGTATTCACTCTAGGAGGAGGTGCTATTTCTTGGAAATCAAAGAAACAAACATGCATAACACACTCGACCATGGAATCTGAATTTGTAGCCCTATCGAATATCGGAAAAGAGGCTGAGCGGCTTAATGATCTCTTTTATGAGATACTTTTGGGATCGAAAAATATTTCTTCAATACCTATCATGTGTGATAGTCAAGCTACATTAGCAAAAACATACAACGAGATATACAACGAAAAATCTAGACACATGAGTCTTAGACGTGACTATATAAAGAAGTTAATCAAGGATGGAATAATTTCCCTAAATTATTTAAGGTTAATTGAGAATTTGGTGGATTCTTTGACTAAACCTCTAAATAGAGGTTTAGTAGCATTTATTTCGAGATGGGGTTGAAACTCCTTAACTAAAAAAAGGTTTGCCAATGACTGCAACCCTACTTGTCATTACTCTAAAGATAATTTACGGGTTCAAAGGGTAACAACAAATCATTTGATATGTGAATATTTGCAACATTAATAAAAAATTCGCAATAATCCTATCCTAATTAAATTAATACTGGTTGTTACTGAAATGAGGGATGAGTTTTAAACTCTTAATGAAGTTCAGTGCTAAAATACAAGTACATCTAAAAGTAACAAATGTACTGAAAGAATTTTACCTAAACAATCTTCAAGGTGGTGCCGCCTTAATAGAGAGTTGGAGTTTCTCTCTTAAAAGATTGTTGAAAATGATAAGCGCAAGGCCATAAAAAGCGTTAAGCGAGTTATGAGGAACTTGAGAACACGTGGTACTCATGTGTGTGTTCTTACCGGTATTGTCATATGGAATAACTGGTTCAAAGCTACTCGCTACCTTTGATTCCGACTTTACTTTATAGGAATTACACTATTGTTAGATTCAAATCGAAAGATATTTAATCCTTAGGCATGAGTATTGTATTATTTGAATATGAGATTTTATTGAATATTGAACAAGTGAGGGATTGTTGAGAATTATTGTTCAACATCAATAAATCAATGGAAGTATAAGTTGGAATGAAATTGAAAATGATGGCCTCGAGTGTGGCTTGTGTGATTGCACAGGCATATAATCTTGTGGTCGTACAAGAACCTACCGAAATTTAAAGGCCCGATTTGAGTTTAACCATGCGACCGCATGGCATGCGGTCGCATGGTACAAAAAATCCGACCGTTTGAAGTCGGTTTTTGGCCGTTGTAAGTACAATTTTGGTGACTTTTGGGTTATATTTTGGCACCATTTTCGTACATGTGGCTTATGCCTATAAATAGTGGATCTATATTGAAGGCAAAATTATTATAAAACATCAAGGTTCCATATTACTTCCAAAATCAAAGATCAAAATCTTTAAAAACTATATTCATATTCATTCTTTGTGTTTTTCAATTTTTCTAGGATTTGCACTTGTGCTTTGGTGTTTAAATCTTTACAAGGCTTTTTATAATCCTGCCAATCATTTGCCAACAACTTTCGAAATATCTCAAATTCATAGAAAAAGGAGCAAATATCGTTTGAGGATAACGATATCGTGTTTAAGCCATTCATTGATACATGTTCGAGATTATCTTGTTATTGGCGTTTTCGATCATATTTTGTGATCTATAGTCCAATTTGATGAATTTTCTCCATTACTAATAACGTGGATGATGATGAGGATCTACCCAAGCAAAGTAGTCAGAAGCATCAGCCGCCACATTAGCTTTTTGTCGTGAAGGTTTTCGTCAACTGTGAATGCACGAAATTGAAAGAAGCGATGGATGCATGCACGTTTAAACAGAGGAGTTGAAAATGTTTAATGAGCATTGATTTATTATCAATTTGTGATTTTGTGCTCCACGTTTTCATTCAAAAGAATTCTCAGTCAAGCAAAGCAAAGTGCCAAAGTGGAGTTCCAATTGTCATTAGCATTCAGAAAAAGTACTGATTAACATGATTGTCCACATTTCTTCACAAATATCTCACAGTTAATCACTCGCAAAACTCTGCTAAGCAAAGAAAAATTACTCCATAAACCTAATGTCAGACAAGAAAGCTACAAGTCCCTCCACCACACTCTTCTCTTCTTCCTAGGGAAATTCAAAGTAAAAAAATGAAAAACACTTTCCCCCACTTCTTCTCCTAAGCATCTCTATCTTTTTGTGTATAAATAGACTTACACGAATGCATTGCGTTTTCTTAAGCATTGAAACTGAACAAACCCAGAAGGAGAGGGGTTGTAATCTACATTGGAGTAGTGCTTCTGGGGTAGTGTTATGGCGAGTTCGAGTGGGACCAAGAAAGATGTGGGCCCACCTCGGTCATTTTCGAGGAGAATGACGAGAGCCCCCTCTCTGGTGGACGGCGAAGAAGACACCTCCGCCGTGGACAGTGAGCTTGTGCCCTCGTCTCTATCGTCAATTGCTCCCTTTCTCCGTGTGGCCAATGAAATTGAGCAAGAGAATCCCAGAGTCGCTTATATATGTAAGATTCACAATTACCATTGATTTTGAGGTTTTCTTCATTTCGTTTAGAGAGAATAATACTAGAGCTAAGTTGTTAATTATTCAGGTTTGTACAATTTATTAATTTCGACTTGCTCATCGGGAATTCTACGTAAGGTTGTTGAAAATTCAAGGCATTTTTTTTGTTTGAATAATGCTATTTAGCCCAATTGAAGTTATAACCCCATTATATATGGGGCAAATATGACATTAAATGATGTGTTGAAAGAAATAAGTTATTTAATTCCAACTTTCATTTAACCCATCATGTAATGCTACATTAGCACCACAGTGAGGCTAAAAAACATTATTCTGTTTATTTAGGCATTTCTCCTCGAGAGTTTCGAGTATCAGTTATGAGTGTTTTTTAGAGTATCGATTTTAAATGATTTTAGTTGCTATTTTTAAAATATTCCAACCTATGTTATCCACTTATTGTAAAAGTTTTTTAAAAGAATAAAGTTACATATATGTCCCTCACTGTTTATAGTTTCTTGTATGAAATTTTTTTACTCATAAATGAAAATATGAGTTTTATGTTATAAGTTTATCCTTATTTTTTATAACACATTTTTAGAAATACTAAACTAAACACGTTTTCGGTATTTTGTAAAACTGAAAACTAAAATTTTCAAAACTCATTTTCAAACACTTATTTTCCATAAAATTATATTACACGTAAACAAAAAAATTTTCTTTATTTTTTACTTCATATTCTTAAAAATCACTATTTTAAAACTCATTCCCAAAAGGGGGTTCCAATGGGGCTTTATCCTTCATCTATTAAGTCCTTGTTTGATGGTCATTATTTTAGGAGAACGTGTTATTAAAAGGTAGGGAAAATGTTTTGGAATTAGGCGCATAATATTTTATTGTGTGAATGTGTGATTGAAAATGAGTATATTAAAAAAAAAAAAAAAAAGAGTTCAAATAATGGTTGTCAAACAAAGGCTAAATGAAGGAACTATAGTGTTTCTTGATTATGCATTGCTTTCTTAAAAGAACAAAATTTCTTGTTTTTATTTGTTTAGGATCTCGATACTCCATTTAGACGGCTAATTCGACGAAACAGTTTGTTTACTGTGTACATTTGCTACTGGTAATTTGTGCTTTAAGAAGATCCCATGCTCTCTGATAGAACATGTGTGATAGCTGGAAATGCTCCTAATCTGGATATACTAAAACTCGTATCCATAAAATCTGAACTGATATCCGAAAATCATGCCTGTTCGTTTTTCCTTCTCTTTCTTGGTTTCATTTTTATACGTGACATCCTTAACCATATTATCTAGTCAATTTTTGCACGATATTCTTTTTTTCTAGTATTATGGATTCTACACTTACCAAAGGACAGGTCGAAGCTCCTCCTTATTCTTAGATGGTCTCTTCTTATACCAGGGTTGGTAAAATCTCATTGACTTTTACAGCAGACAATAAAGAGGAGTCCATTTATGTCCAAACCATCAACCCAAAGAACATATAATCAATTGGAAAACTTCTGTTAAAGAACCTACAATAAGAGTGAAGTCAGTTTTATTCCATAAGAAAGTAGATGTGGATAAATTACTATTTCAATTTTGGAAAGGTGCAGGTCACATACTTTCTTGTCCGACTTTCCATTTATTAATATCTTATCATATCAAAGGTCCTCAGTTCCTCATTCCATTTGATATATGTCATCCTATCGAATAACTCCATGAACCTTGAGAAAGTGATTTTTTATAAAATGGTTCTCGTTTGTTATTCCTGGGTTATCTTGTTTAAATAATTATCCAGTCCTTTTTTTCCTTTTAAATTTTTGGATCAAGTCGCTTGCATGCATTAGAGGAAGTTCAGAGGTTGGATCCAAACTCAAGTGGGCGAGGTGTTCGACAGTTTAAGACATACCTTCTACATAGGGTTCAAAAGGTAGACACAATAGTCTTCATTATTAATATCTTTTTGCTTTTGCAGTCTTTTTGGCTTCCTACTAGCTAATGCATTCTCAAGATTTTAATTGATCTTTGTTGCTTGAGGTCCTTCTATGTTAAGATTCTTATTGACGCAGACAATAATCATAGAAAGAAACCTCTTGGTTTAAAAATATCCATAGTGATTGTAGAATATTTTCATTTTTTTTTTTTTTGTCTGTATTAACTCCAATAGTTGAGAATATTTAGGTGATTTCTCGGCGTGCAATAGTTCTTGCAAGAGATAAACAGTTCCTGTTTGCTTTGTTTCCTCCTCCTCGTATGTTTTCTCTACAATCTGTCTACTTTTCTGCCATTCTAACATCAACATTCTTCCTTACCATCATAATCTTATTTGCTTGAAATTGCAAGACTTCCTAATGACACCATTAACCTGAATAGTCCTAATTTTCTGAAGGTATATTCATGGTTATGTTCATGAAGTATCGTGCAGTATTGTATAATACTTAAGATTTATTCTATATGTACTTCCTTTTCATTGCTTCAATAATACTGATTGTTAAGGTCATACTTAAATTTTTAATGATTGCAGGAAAAAGAGACAGAACGCATACTTGCGGAAGATGATTCTAGAGAAATCCAGAAATATTTTCAAATGTTCTACAGAAGACATATTAGAGAGGGCCAATATACGAAAAAACCGTGAGGCTTAATTTTATATCGAAGTTATCGTAGGAGCTACATTGGCCATTTCGTGTTAATGTTTATTTGACTTATCAGTTCTCCTTTGTGTGTTTCTGTGGAGAGGAGATGGCTAAGATCTATCAGATTGCAAACGTGCTGTATGATGTGATAAAGGCGTTAGTACATTCATCAATAATTGATGATAAGGTTTGTTTCATAATGTTTTGTTGTACTTGATATTGTAGTTGTTTATTCTATATTGGAGTTTCAATGAGTAGCGATCTCAAAAACTCTCTGAATGCAGACGAAAAGAATTGCCAAAGATATTGAGGAGAAAAGAGAGCAACATAAGCACTACACCATTCTTCCTCTGGATGCTGCTGGGGTTAAATCAGCAATTATGGAATTTCCAGATGTTGTCTATGAAGATACACCTAAAATTATAGTTAGTATGGTGTCTGCTGAATGAATATATAATTTGTCAATGCTAGTATTCTATGTTTTCTCTCTTATATTATATTTTCACTTATTTCTTAATCAGATTAAAGTAGCAGTTCAAGCTATACGCGATGTGGATACTCTTCCTACATTTCAAACGCCTGATGGGAAGGATAGATCAGTTACAGATATTCTTGAATGGCTTGCTTTACACTTTGGTTTTCAGGCAAGTTTTACTGTTTCTTCCCTTGTTTTGTTTTTTCTCTTCTTCCTCTCATTTTGTTCTGTTGACATAAATGTTGGTATAACATTGGAGAAAAGAAGATAATTGTGTTCCTCTCCTCTGCCTACATTCTATAGAAAAGTTAACAAGTATGGAAATTTAGTAAAAAATAAGAAACATAATTATTGCCTAATATACGTAATTTCTGATTTATTTCCTTCCTTAACAAGTTCCAAGAACTGTCTATCTTTCTGTCTTCTTCCTCTTACTGCTGCATTCTTAACTTAATGCCTGTTGGCTAAGCTTTTTAAGTGCTTATAAGTAGTGGGTCCCAAAGAATGTCGTTAAAAAGTAGACGAAAGTTGTGGGTCCACCAACTTATAAGCTTGTAAAATATTTCCCAAACATGCTATTACTCTGCTTTGATTGAGTTTTTATTAGAGGAATGACAGTGTTCTACATGTGTACACATTGATAATTTTTGCGTTTGTCAAGTTGTTAAATGAATATAATTAGAACCCACCTATAAAATATTGTTGAGCCTAACTCAACATCCTGAAATGATACGTCCATTTGTTTGTTACTTCACATTCCTGTATGTTGTTCTAAATTTGGCTTGAAATAAATATTTAGCCCCTGATTTTCATTCTTCAACAAATTAATAGCTTGTTTGGTACTGCTTAAAAAGCAATTAAGGGTCCATTTGAGCCCTATTATTTCTCATTACATTAAATTAATTTTTTCTCTCTCCTACTTTTAAACACACAATTTTCAATAAAATAATATTACACGTAAATCAAAAAAATTTCAACTACTCATTTTTAAAAAAAAAAAAACACTATTCACCACATTATAATGCCAAATAATGGGGATCAAACACACCCTAAAATCAATTTTTGACCCTTTTTTACTATTCCAGCTTTTATTTTTGAATTCTTCTTTCACAGATAGGACCCACTTTTTCTCTAATGGTCAAAAAATCAATTTTTGAATTCTTCTCTCACAAGTAGGACCCACTTTATCTTTAATGGTCAAAAAATCAATTACCAAAATCCCTACCAAACAAGCACTAAATTGTTTGTTACAGTAACATACTCCACCATACATTTATAGAATAAAATATTTTACGCACAAACCAATAAAGAATTTTTTAATTTTTTATAACCATACATTCTTCAAAAAATACTCTTTAATTTCTCCCATAATGAGAGACAAACAGACTCTTAATAGTATATTACCTACGTATTCCACAGTTATTTATTTATTTTTGGGCAAAAGTGGTGCCTAAGTGGGACGAGAGTGATAGTTGAAGGTGGAAGTATTTAGGGATCTTCAAGGAGTAATCACATTGCATGCCATGTTTTGATAAAATAAATATTTGTATACTACTGTTACAAAATCACTAACAAATAACACTTTCTGTTAAGCATGCGCTAAAACATAAGAAAAATTTACGACATATAACGTGCAGAAGCATTTTACCTACCTTTATGTAGAAACTACAATCTACGTACTGTGATTTGATGAGAGTTAATAAATAATATATTTCGATTAGTCTAAGTAAAAAAAATAGGAAAAATTACAAATTATTAAGTCTTTTTGATAAGGACATCCCAATTTTTATTACTTTAGTTGGACGACATTTAATTATTTTAGTTGGAATTTTATTTCTTAGTTGGACTTGGGTTATTTTATTTTTATGGACTTGTGTAATGGGCTTGGCCCTATCTTTTAGGTTTTTAGGTTTGCAGTATTTTTAGTATTTAAACCTATTTTACATTGTAATTGAGAGGATGAATTGATTGAATAAAAATTGGCGATAGCCCCATTCTTTCCTCTCTTCTTCTTCCCCAGTTCCCCTTCTTCTCTTCTCCTCCCTTCTCCTTCTTCTTTCTTTCTTACTCATCTTACATCAAATTGGTATCAGAGCTAATCCTGGATTTCTTCAAAGAGCGCTACAACCGTAAAGAAGTTTTGTCCAATTCCTCCACAACAACACCCAGTTTGCTGCAGAATCTCGTTAACACCTTCACCTTCTCTGCAGTTATTCCTGTCCACTATTACTTTCCCAAACCTTAGCTCCCTTGCAACCATCATCGAGAAACAGGCCCAGCCCCACCATGACCGCTGCTGAAATTCTCGCCATCGCAGCCCATTATTCCGGCCACACCAGAGTCATGTCCTTCCACAACCGCCACCACAGTTGAATAGCACACCCAAGCCAATAACTGTCAAATTCCAATACACTACAAACGGTAGCAACTGTGACGGCCACTACCTTCTCCAAAATCAGCAACTCCATAAAATCAAAAGAAATCCACCACCTGTCGACTACTTCTAATCGATGACCCAAGTAATTAACTTCCTCCAAGTCCTCGACGCTCCCATAATCGTTGTCAACCGAAGGTAGGAATAGGCGGCGTCGACGATTGTGGGCGTTTGCACTGGTCGCGTCGCAGTGGCTCGAAGTCTGGAAACCGGTGGGCTGATGCTGATTTCGGGTTCGTTTCACGGGTGAACTTGGTCGGGAGTTCATTTCTAAAGTTTTATTTGTGTTTTAGTGCTTTTCTCTTATTTTGGACCTCAATTAGTCCTTATTGTTTCATTTACACAAGGTTTATTTGATTTGTATTGTTAGAAAAAAAAAAGATCGAGAATTTTTGGGAATTTCCTGACATGATTTTACAGGTACATTTTAGTTGACTGATCAGTACCGCACCTCGCCGAACACGAAATTTTCTGTCTTGGCATTTCAACGCTTAACCATTCAAAAAGTGAAGACATTCGACGCTGGGACGACTTAAGCTAACTGAACTCAGGGAGTCTCTGCTCCTATTTATTTTTAGTGACACTTTTACTGTATTTTAGAATTGCATCAATTAATTCTTTGTGTTGCTAATATTTTGATAATTTAACCTTAAATCTATTGGATTGAAATTCACGAGCCGACCCCATTGTTCACTCGTTTACCCCACGTGATTAGACCTAGCATTTGTACCTTTGCTTTTTATTTTATTGGGTCAAGAGTGTTTACCCTAGCGGTTAGGACTCTATTCTCCTCACAAGTAGCGGCTAACTCAGTTTGGACAGCCGTTAATTGATTTTGTAATTGTGCCAACTGTCGGGTGATAGCTTCAATGTGGGAAGGGTCCATGGCAAGGGTACTAGAGTTAGAAGCAGTAACGCGACCACTACGTAATTGCATACACGGTAACCAAGCTAGGTGAAGTGTCTACTGAGATCAACAACCAACGAGTGCCAGCAGAGAAAATAGTGACTGAAATTTATCTATTGTTATTATTATTATTTTATTTTGTTGTAGGGATTACGTATGGCTCAATCGCAAGCTAATACTACTAATGCCAATAAAATAAAAAGCAAAGGTACAAATGCTAGGTCTAGTCACGTGGGGTAAACGAGTGAACAATGGGGTCGGCTCGTGAATTTCAATCCAATAGATTTAAGGCTAAATTATCAAAATATTAGCAACACAAAGAATTAATTGATGCAATTCTAAAATACAGTAATAGTGTCACTAAAAATAAATAGGAGCAGAGACTCCTTGAGTTCAGTTGGCCTGAGTCGTCCCAGCGTCGAATGTCTCCACTTTCGAAATATTAAGTTAGATGCCCCTACATTTGATGGTTGTCTAGATCCTAGTGTATTCAATCAATGAGTTAGAGATATGGATCGCTTCTTTGCCTGGTATGGGGTCCCTGAAGATCGAAGGGTACAATTTGCCAGTTTGAAATTAACTGGCACAGCTCAACTGTTTTGGGAAAGTGTTGAGGACCTCCTAGAGAGGTGCCATGCTCCCCCTGTTGGGAACTGGGATGAAATGAAGCGTCGCCTTGAAGAAAAATATTTACCTCAATCTTACAGGGGCAACTTGCTGGATCAATGGAACGCACTTACGCAAGGCAGTCAACCTGTGACCGAATATGTTACTCAGTTTGACGAGTTTCGAATGAGATGTCAAGTCGTTGAGGATGAAGTCATGACCTTGAGTAGGTTTAGGCAAGGCCTACGGGATGATCTTAGACGTGAGCTTGTTCTTAGAGGTGTCACCACTTTTGACCACGCCTACTCTTTCGTTCGGGATTACGAGTTAGTGACTAGGACACCGTACAGAAGTCGTAGTGACTCCCGCACTGCAACCTCTTCTGCATCCACTCCATCCCCTAAGTCTATTCTAGGACCTCCTCCTTCTAATACTAACCCTACATCGGATAGTAAAGGTAGAGGTTCTGAGGTTTCAAGAACGTCCTCTCGTTTGCAATGCTTCAACTGTAAGGGTTTTGGTCACATTGCTTCTAAGTGTCCTAGCCGAGCCCTAGTTTTGGAAGAGCATGAAGGTATATTTGACGAGCCACTGGAGGATCAGGTTTATGAACCTAAGTTAGAAGAGTTCGATGACTTGGAGGATAGTGAAGATACCTTCTTGGGTTGTATTCAGGCTAGTCTCCTTATCCCACATACGCCTAGAGTCGATGTTGTCCGTTGTACTCCTACCCAGCCTAGGGATGCTGATGATTCGCGCCGTCATGCCATCTTCCACACTTACATCAAGATTAATAATAAGGGCTGTTAAGTTATCGTGGATAGTGGCAGCTGCATTAATGCGGTTTCGATGGCTACTATATCACGTCTAGGGTTGAAGTCTGTTCCTCGCCCTCAGTCATACAGCGTCTCTTGGGTTGATACCTCCTCCATAGCTGTCAAGGAGCGTTGTTTAGTTCCTATCCAGTTTCTCGAGTATAAGGACCATATATGGTGTGACGTCATTTCAATGGACGTCGGGCACATCATCTTGGGACGATCTTGGTTATTTGACCTAGATTTAACCATCTATGGTCGATCCAATTCCTGCTCCTTCGTATTTAATGGAAAGAAGATTCACCTTAACACACTGCCCCCAAAGCCTGTTGGCCTACTAGAAATGAAGAAAAGTGTGGAACGAAAGGGATTGCACATCATTAGTCCTACAGAGTTTGAGCGTACACTTGTTGGTGACTCAGTTGTGTTCGCTTTGGTGGTCATGGGGTTCCATCCCACTCCACAATAGAGAGCCCTGTTGAAGTCCTGTCGGTCCTCCAAGAGTTTCGAGACGTCTTTCCGGAGGACCTACTTGATCATCTACCTCCACTAAGGGATATTCAACATGCCATAGATTCGTCCCAGGGGCATCCCTCCCAAATTTGCCTCATTATAGGATGAATCCTACCGAGTACACTGAACTTCAAAGGCAAGTGGATGACCTCCTTCACAAATGATTCATTCGTGAGAGTTTAAGCCTGTTTGCTATCCCTGCTCTATTGACGCCCAAAAAGGATGGTTCTTGGCGGATGTGTGTGGATAGTCGCGCGATCAATAGGATTATGGTGAAGTATCGTTTTCCCATTCTTAGCCTTGACGATATGTTAGACATAATGGTTGGTGCCACAATCTTTTCGAAGATTGATCTTAAGAGTGGATACCATCATATCCGAATTCGCCCAGGTGATGAGTGGAAGACCGCGTTTAAAACGAAAGATGGTCTTTATGAATGGCTGTTCATACCTTTTGGGCTAAGTAATGCGCCAATTACCTTTATGTGGGTAATGACACAAACTCTTCGACCTTTCATGGAAAAGTTTCTTGTTGTCTACTTTGATGATATCCTCATCTATAGTAAGTCTAAGGAGCAACACCTTGACCACCTCACACAAGTCTGCTCTACCCTTTGTGCAACTAATCTATATGCTAACGTCAAGAAGTACTCTTTCTTCACCAACACAGTCGTTTTTTTGGGTTTCATTTTCTCTTCGACAGGAGTATCTGCTGATCCTGCTAAGGTTCAGGCGATTATTGATTGGCCTGAGCCTAATGCTATTCATGACGTCAGAAGCTTTCACGGCTTAGCTACATTTTATTGTCGCTTTATTAAGGGGTTTAGCACTATTATGGCGCCTATCACGGAATGCATGAAGAAAGGAGAGTTTCGTTGGACACAAGAGGCAGCTAAGGCCTTTAAGTTAGTCAAGAAGCGAATGACGGAGGCTCCTGTTATGCGCCTTCCTGACTTTTCCAAAATCTTTGAAGTTGAATGTGATGCCTCCGGGGTAGGTATAGGCGGAGTCTTGAGTCAGGATTGTCACCCGGTTGCCTACTTCAGTGAGAAGTTAAATGAAGCCAAACAGCGGTACTCAACTTATGATAAGGAACTGTATGCGATGATCCAAGTTTTGCGCTATTGGCGCCACTATTTGTTGCCCCAGGAATTTGTCCTTTATTCGGATCACGAGGCCCTCCGTTACCTCAACTCCCAAAAAAGATTAAGTTTTAGGCACGGTCGTTGGGTCAAATATTCGTTTGTTTTAAAACACAAAAAGGGCGTGAAAAACTAAGCAGCTGACACATTAAGTCGTCGTGTCTCCCTTTTGTCGATCATGAGTGTCAAGGTCATCGGTTTTGAAAGACTTAAGGAAGATTACGAGGCATGTCCCGATTTTAAAGATATCTTTCTTAATTTACAACGGGGACAATCAGGCGCCACAGATGGCTTCCGACTTGAGGAGGGTTATCTCTTTAGAGCCAATAAATTGTGCATCCCTCGAATTTCAGTGCAAGATTTCATCGTGTGGGAAATTCATGCGGGAGGTTTAGCCGGTCATTTTGGACGTGATAAGACCATAGAAAAAGTTGAACGTCAATTCTATTAGCCTAGCTTGAAGAAAGACGTGGCTAAGATTGTTAGTACTTGTAACACTTGTCAATTGAGTAAGCAGAAGAAGCAAAACACAGGTCTATACACCCCTTTCCCTGTCCCCAATTGTCCTTGGCAAGATGTTAGTATGGATTTTATGTTAGGACTTCCACGCACCTCCAAGAAGCATGATTCTATTTTTGTGGTTGTCGATCGCTTCTCAAAGATGGCTCATTTTATCTCTTGTAGCAAGACGTCGGATGCGTCCAAGGTTGCCATGTTATTCTTTAATGAAATTATCAAATTGTATGGGCTTCCCAAAACCATCGTGTCTGATAGGGACGTTCGTTTCACTAGCCATTTTTGGAGAACTTTGTGGCATAAGATGAGTACCAAATTGAATTTTTCTACGGCCCACCACCCTCAGACTGACGGTCAAACTGTAGTAGTTAATCGAAGTCTTGGTAACCTATTACGTTGTCTGGTCCGGGAAAATCTTCGAAATTGGGATTGATCCTTCCTGTAGCTCAAATTGCGTATAATAGCTCCATAAATCGTTCATTAGGTATGAGTCCATTTGAAGCCTTTCATGGGTACAAGCCTAGGAAACCGTTAGATCTCATCCCTATATCCCCATAGGCTAGAGTGTCAGTATCAGCCGAAGCATTTGCACAACATTTTCGTGACTTGCATATTGAGATCAATAAACAACTTGAAGTTAGTAATGCAAAATATAAACTCCAAGCTGATTTACACAAACGACATATTGAGTTTAACATTGAGGATTATGTTATGGTTCGCATTAGGTCAGAGCGTCGTCTACATGGACCCGCCTCTAAATTGCAAGCTCGTAGTGCTGGTCCTTTTAAAATTTTAAAGCAAGTTGGTCCAAATGCATAGATTGTTGACATTCCACCACACTTTGGTTACCACTCTACTTTCAATGTTGAGGATCTTGTAGCTTATAAAGGCTATTTCATTCTCTTAGATGACCCTCTATCACTTCCTTTTGTGGACCTTGATCCTGATTCTTTGGCTCCTTCTAACCCACTACCACCTCTCTCAGTACACAAAGAAAAAATTGATGCTATTTTAGATGAAGAAACTGTGTTCACTACTGATGGAGAGGTTCAGCGCTTATTCATTGGGTTGGTCGACCAGATTCTGACTGTGCATGGATCTCCAGGGAGGCACTACAGCAATTGGATCTAGATTTATTGGAGTTTTATCGGAGTCAGCAGGATCTTCCTTGGCCCAGATCGTCTCCCGTCCACCCGGGGGGGGTTGGTGAGTACACCAGGTTCAGACCGCCACTGACACATTTCTACAGATGCCGGAAGAAGCTTGCCCAACCACTCAACTTATGGTTGGAAGATTGACGGAAGCTTATAGAGATATAGTCACTCGACAAGGTCGAGTTTCTCTCCCACCCCGGGAGAATTGATGAGGACATCCTAGTTTTTATTACTTTAGTTGGACGACATTTAATTATTTTAGTTAGACTTTTATTTCTTAGTTGGACTTGGGTTATTTTATTTTTATGGACTTCTGTAATGGGCTTGGCCTTATCGTTTAGGTTTTTAGGTTTACAGTATTTTTAGTATTTAAACCTATTTTACATTGTAATTGAGAGGATGAATTGATTGAATAAAAATTGGCGATAGCCCCGTTCTTTCCCCTCTTCTTCTTCCCCAGTTCCCCTTCTTCTCTTCTCCTCCCTTCTCCTTCTTCTTTCTTTCTTACTCATCCTACATCACTTTTACTTATGATTATAAAAATAAAACCGCAAAGGTAAAACAATCATACTAGAATGGGGAAAAAAAAAGTTGATGTATGGTTCACTTATATATGGTGTACATATTTTGGCATGGGAAACGTTTTCATTCTTGAACAAAATTACATCTTTTTATTTGTTAAATCTATTCCAAAACTGGAACACGGCAAGAATTTTCTACTTGTCCAGGATCTCTATAGTTGTATCCCAGGCTAATGTAGATCAGATTTCACGAAAGTTAACTTCTACGCATGTTGCACAAATGCCCTGACAAGGATTATTTATTTAAGTATGATTGATTGATTACCTTAATTATTACTCGATACTTGTGGTGTGAGTTGCTATAGAAGGCAACTATCAAAATTGCTTGTTGACTAGTTAATTTCTCAGTTATAACTTGGCATGCGATGCACGTGGCTAACTTACAATTAGTCTCATAGTAGCTTATGCCTTATAGAGACTCACTATTCTCATGCGCTGACTATAAATTTGTATCCTTGAAGGTGTGTCACATAAAAAGATGCCATCTTAACCCATTGCTTAAGACCTAGTTTGATGGCCCAACAAAGCACTTTTAGATAAAAATACCAACATGTAAAGCATATTTATCCTTTTGACTCCATTTGGGAGGGAGGATTAATTGTAAAGATTAGAAATGAAAAGAGAATTTAATAACCAAAGAGGGACTTCTGTATCTTGTTTGAGGGATGTCAAATATACTCAATAAAACCTGATGCGCCTCGATGTGAGAGGTTTTTCCATTAAATAGAACTGAATCAAACTAAATATGATAAAAGCAATTTATCTATATATATTGTACAATATAATTGTAATATAGCTATAATCTTCAATGATCTTCGTAATCTTTATTTAACCTCATTAACATCTCCCTCAAATTGATATTGGTAAGTGCACCAATTTGCAATCATAAATCGACGACGGTGACAACACTTGTATCCACGAAGAAGAAATCTAAATCAGAGCAACCATCTATGAAAATTAGTGACGACGAGAGACCAAGAACAACAAAGTAGTGTAGAAACAACCAAGAACTACTCCAAAGCCACTCCATGAACACTCCAAAGACATTCCAGAGAGTTCACACCCCAAGAAGAATTTTCAAAAGAAATTCACGAAGTGTAGTGACACACACAGTGAGCTCTATCTGTTGGGAGGACTCAGTCGAACACATAATTCGTATTCCGACAAAAGTTCTAATGCCAATTCACCGACCAAGATTCCAACAATATATCGTTGGCCAAATTGCTGTAGTTGGGAAAATTTCACAAAACAGTCTACACCAAAAAATTCAACGATGATCCTCTTCTGAGAATCCAAAACCATACAAGGATAATCCTCCGAGAATCCAAAACTCTAACTCATCAACTGAGCAACCAAAATCCAATAATCTGCAGTATCATGTCTCTCTCATCGCTACCATACCCACAAATGTCCAATCAACACCTAATCTTAATAAAGCTCACTTTTAAAAATAGCTTGAAATGAAATGGACAGCTTACAATTATCCACCACATGCTATTCTTTAATCAAACAGGCCCATTATCAATAACATTCATATATGGGAAGAGTTCATAAATAAGGTGTTAACTATGTCCAATTCAAAATCCAGGTTACAAGTTTCTTTAGTGCAAAAATCAGGTTTTAGCTAATTAATTAAAAATATTTATTAAATAATGATAATAAAGCCACAGTTATACTATTCATGGTCACATATTCACAATTATAGGTCATAAATTTTATTTATTGGTCACATATCATCAAACTAATTAGTTACAGATTTTTTCGAGGTCATAAATCACAATTTTGATAAGTTACGGATTATGTCGAGGTCATAGATGAAAAAATTATAGGTCACAAATCCAAAAAATTATAGTCATAGGTCACATATTTTCAAATTTGATAGTCACATATTACTTTTTTTAGTCACAGATGATTGAATTTTAAGGTCACAAGTCAAATAGCCGATCACCACCAACTCCACTTCCACCACCGTCACTTGCAACCACCATCACCCCGTCACCACCGCCAACAAGCCAACGCCAACGCCAACACCAACATCAACAAAATCGATGCAAACCAAGCCAAGCCGGCCACCAACCGCCACTTATTTCCCTTCAACATACCAACAATATTACACCACAAAAATTACATTGCCATTGCAGAAAGAGTGTACGAGAGAGAGAACAACAGATCGGAAAAGAGAGAAGTGAAATAGCGATTTGCAACAGCGTACTAAGTCTCAGTCCACGCTTGCGTAGAACATATCGCCTCGGGCTGCAAGGGCGACGGGAAACGGCTTCGAAGCAACGGTGCTTCGCAACGGTTGAAGCACCGCTGCGGTACGACGTGAAAGACTCTCTCTAGCAGTAGGTGGTGGTCTCAGGCAATGGGCGGCGGCACTGTGGACGATCGTCGCTGGGGGTTAACGAGAGAGAATGAGGAGTGGAGAGGGCGACAGTGTGAAATGATTTTTAGAATTTTAGGGTTGAATTAGGGATGAAATATTTTGTATTAATATTATAGTTAGATTAAAACCTAAAATGTGCATAAAAAACCATCTTATCTGACTTTTGTATTGGAATTTTTAAATGCCTGGATTTTTGTAATTTCCCCTTCATATATTCTAATATCAGCCCAATCCATAACCCTATACTGGTCCATTTTATAGTCCAATTACTCCCATCCATAATCTGATAACCCATTAAATAGAAAATAACCTAGCCCAATAACCAAATACCTCAACCCACAAGATGACCCTTAACCACCTTTAAAAATAACTCGGCCCAAAAACCACAATCCACATACATTGCCCATAACAACCCACATTAATTCAAAATTAAAGCCAGCCCAATTGCCAAAAAATATATCTATATAAACACAAACAACCCATACCTATTCACTTAATGAAATCAACACAGCCCATCAACACCACCACACCAGCCCAATCTAATATATATCGGCCCAATCCCTTCTCTTTCCCCAAACCCAGAACCGTCGCAATCCACTGCCTCTTGCTGACATCTTGCATTCCTCTGCCTCTGTTCCACCAAAAATGCTCCTCATCCAGGCCTAAAAACAGGGGACTGAGGTGGGTGCCCTTGATTTCAATTGATTCAAGGGAAATCAAGGGCTGAGGTGGGTGTTTTTAAGCCTGTCCATAGGCCTGGATCTGGAGCAAGCTTCCTGTTCCACAATTCCCTGTCGATCGCTACTTCCTACCACCACAATATTTGCTAATTCATCCCCATCACAATATAGAAACCCTAACCCATAGCCTCTCGCCACCGTCTCTTCAGCGCACCACCACACTTCGATTGACGGCATGCTTGTAACACTATCATCTTCTCTCACAGCCGGTGAAGACAAAATCAAGACCCGCACATGCTTCAATCGAAAGCCACCACTGAAGAAGGCGATCTGAGCCGAAGATGTCGATTACCGTTTGGTCGACTTGAATTTTAAAAAGGCATTACCACTAACGACGCTACTGACTCAATGAAGCTGTCGACCACCGAAAATCGAAGATTCAGTGATGGTATGCGGAGGATAATGAGCAGATTATTGGACCACCTCGGCCACCACCGGTTTATGAACGTTTTGTGTTGAAGACTTCAAAATCAGGCTGTCCAACAAATTAACAGCTTGATCCCAACAGCCAACCGAAAAGAAATCCTTTTACAGAGTCAAACTTTTAATTCCACAACGCGTCCTCACAGAGAAGCGGATTTGTAATTCTTGAAATATGATAATATAGTAAATGGGAAATATTGTATAGGATTTTCTGTGACTACTAGTACAAACTGGCAGCTGAGAAAAAAAATTGGCAAAGAAATTCAAAGGTTAATTCGTTTAGGAACAAAACATCGCTGATACCATGTCAAATATATTCAATAAAACTCGATGTTCTTTGATGTAAGAGGTTCTCTCATTAAATAGAACTAAATCAAACTAAATATGATAAAAACAATCTATCTATATACGGTACAATATAATTATAATATAATCATAATCTTCTATGATTTTCGTAATCTTTATTTAAATTCATTAACAAGGGAGTGAAAAATAGGTTGGCAAATTAGCCAATTTTTCCATCTTGGAGGAGTTGTTGGAATATACCCAAATAAAATGAGGACATTAAAGGGTATATATGTGGATAAATGTTATGCATACCAATGGCTCAACTTATGTCTCCCTCTTCCAAATATCCTCTCCAACACATTGCATGAATCAACTAAAACCTTTTACTGCTTTTTCACCTCAAGTTCATTCATATTATTGATTATAGCGCAACTCAATCATTTGTTCATTGTTTTGGTTCTTTGGATGTTGTTGAGCTAAGCTACTCACTTTTTGGGCCTATGTCCTATTGTCCAACATTTTGGTATAAAAGAAAGGAAATGTGGCAAATCAGAGAGAGCACTTGATATTGCTACTTGCCAATATGCAAGTAAGGAACAAGGATATTCATGATTATGATCAAGTAAGTTTTTCCATTTATTTCTTGATAGATTCAATTTTAATAGATAATATATTGTTCGTCTAATATCATAGGATTACCTGTTCTTTTGATGGATCATTCTTTTCTCATTTTTCTCCTCATATATTCTGAACATTGATGTCCACAGTTGGATAGCCACATAGTTCAAGGATTGATGGACAAGATTCTCAAAAATTATCAGTTATGGTGTAATTATTTACACTGTAAACAAAATTTTGTAAGTTGACTGCCTGTCTCTATATAACCAGTTTATCTATCTAGAGTACTTGTAGATTTTGCACCATACCTTATATGCACATGTTGTAACCATATAGTCTTTTATCATTTTTGTTTTATATCTTTGTTTGCAGGTGCTCATGGGGTGATAAAAGGCAGCAGTCACAGCTTCTCTACGTTGGGCTTTATCTTCTTATATGGGGGGAAGCTTCGAATCTTTGGTTCATGCCAGAATGCCTATGCTATATTTTTCATTGTGTAAGTTCCTTTTTTTTATGTTTGCCACTTTGGTGAATCCTTGATAGGCGATTATACTTGTTAGTACCGTATTTACATGCAAGTGGAAGAATAGCGATAATGCTGATGTTATTTCATTAAAATATTTCAAGATGCTATAATAACTTCTGCATGAAGGACTTGTGGGAATGAGGATCTGGAATAATAGCAATTTTATGCTGGTCAGTAAATATAAAATGTTATGTTATCCACCATCCACCAGCAATATCCTAATGCTAGGTTGGGGAGGTGAGAATTAGATAACACAGATACACTTGCAAAAATACATGTAAAGAAGCAAGAAGAAAATAAAATCTTAAATTTATATCTTAAACTCCTCAGGAAGGCTTGACCATCTTGTCTGCTTGTTATCCAACAATATTTCTAAAGATATATGGATATCTGGTCATTTTGTTGAATGCAGTAGATGAAAAGCTAAGTCTTCAACTTGTTTATGTAGATACATTCACGATTCTTTATTCTTATGAAAGTTGTTTTTCCAGAAACTTTAATTTGTAGAGATGCAGATACATCCTTCATTTTCATCTGGAAAATTTAATTTTGAAAGATGCAGATACTTCTTTCTTCTCTTTCCGAATTAGGATTGTTAATATATACTAAAAGCCTAAGCCGGTTTATATGATAAAATACTCCTGTGGAGATAGTTTTCCCATGTTGGGGAGTTACCTGCTTGAGGATTATATCCTTATCGAGTTTTTTAGGGAACCATTTAATCCAGTTACTTCAAATCAGTCGAACATATATATTGTATTTCATGCTCTGCTAGAAGGCTTCACTGTCCTGGTCTATTTTTGGGGAAATAAGGATTGGCACGTTTGATAAACTTCTAAATGTTAGCTTCTCGGAAACAACCACACTACAATTTTGGTGCTGTATGTTCTTGAGAATCTAAAGTATTGACCAGCACAAATTTATGTTGTTCCTGTCAAGTTAAAATTTTTTTAGATAGAGGTCATGATATCAAAATACATCTTTCCCTTTGGTCTTTCTTCTTGTCATGTAATCACTCTTGGAGGCCTTTATCTGAACAAATGTTCAAAGGTTAAAGCAGCTTTGGAGAATTTAGTGGAGTATTTTATCTCATACCCTAAGGTGATCTAGAAGCCTATGCAGGTTCATATTTGATATGAATTTGAAATTGATTCGGTGTGGGGTTCTGTAACTGATTGCAGTAGTAATCCACAATATGGTTATGATGATTGCAAGTTGCAACATGATTTTTTATTGTTATTCTTTTGGACAAATAACTATAAAAATTAGCTTCATAGTTTCATTGTAGATTAAATGTACTTTTATGCTTTAATACTATCTTGCCGCAGACTGTGCACTGTATTCAACTTGAATTTCTGTCCTACTTTTAAATTTTCCAGTTTAACAAAGAACATATATTTTTCCGATTATGTAATGTAATTAAGTTATTTTCAACTGATGGTTTGTTCTTATTGTTGATCATTAATTCTTTCAGTGCATTATGATTCTTTGTACCCTTTTTACGAAAATTAACTCTTTATTGCTTTGGTTGAGATTGCTTTATCACTGATTACTGCAGTGCATATTGCTTCTTATATCTGTTTCTTTTTTTATATGAAAAATTAACACGTCTGCTTTTCAAACATAAGATGGCAGACGAGTTGTATGGAACTTTTGGCAATGTCCAATACGTTAGTGGAGTTAAATATCAAACAATGCCACATGATGAGGAATATTTCTTGAGGGAAGTTGTTACCCCTATTTATGAGGTTTTGCATGGGGTAACTCGTATGTTTTTTTGCTTCTTTTTACTTTGGATCTTCACTTATATTATCACCTAATTTAATCATCTTCATTGGTAAAGGAAGCTAGGAGAAAGGAGGAGGGGAAATTGAATTCATCATGGAGAAATTACGACGATCTTAATGAATACTTTTGGTAGTTGTATTAATTATCAGAACTTGCCGTTTCTAGTTAATTAAATATCTGGGTTTCAGTTATTTATCCATTGTATTTTGCATTTCCCTCTGCTTTCATTTTAGGACTAAGAAATGTTTTAGGTTGGGGTGGCCAATGCATAGGGAAGCTGATTTCTTTTCATATGCAGAAAAGCCAGCAAAGGTCCAGAATTATATTTTGACTTCGAGAAAACTGTAAATGTTTTTTTTTTTAATCATGACTCTTTAGCCTTATTAATCTTCTTGACATTTTTCTCCTAAGTTTTCTATCAATATCCCTTTATATGGTCAAACGTTCTTCATCATCTTGTCTGTTTACACTCAATTCTTTCTGACACATTTGCCACTTTTCTCATTAGTAGATGGTATATGCATTATAATTCTATGATGGAAATCATTTTTCCATTTGTTGACAGTATTTATCTCCTTACTCTTTTGATGGCAGACAGATATCTGTGGAATTTGTTAAAGTTAGCTATTAAGAGCTCTGTCCAGATTAACCTTCGTTAAATGAACAGTTGACATTTTAGGGATCTTCAAGGGGAACATTTTTTTCCCCTGAAACTGGAAATTTTCCCGTCAGTCGTTTTTTATTAAATACAGGTCTTCATGACTTGGAATTTCCAAAAGGACACAATACATGGGAAATATACAAACTAAGAAATATCAACCATAATTCTTCCCAGTATAATCTCAATAAAACCCAATCTTCTTCTGTTAAAGCCTACTCATTCTCAATAGGGTATTTGCATCTTATGAGGACCTCTGGCACTGTAGGGCTTAGAATACTTTAAGAAGCCAAGAGGTACAATGAGTATTACCACTACTATGATTGCTTAGAAGTGTACATGTTGTAGAAGTGCCTGCTTCATTTGTATGTTATAGTCATCAAAGTCCTTGGAAAATTTAATGATAATTACAAATACTTATGGTAAAATCATTTCAGATTTTCTGATCAATTTAATTTTATGAACTTGAAGAAATATATTTACTAGTTAGCTTGTTTGCTTTATGAACTTGAAGAAATATATTTACTAGTTAGCTTGTTTGCAGGGAATTAATCAGATTCCTGTAGGAAAGAGCAAACCCAAGACAAATTTTGTTGAATTTCGTACATATTTGCACCTGTATAGGAGCTTCGACAGAATGTGGATCTTTATCATAGTGGCTCTCCAGGTACTCTAAGTTGATATTTGTTCAGATTTTATTTGTGCATATTTGAAGGCATGTACAATTTTCTCGTCCTTATGTCAAACTGAATAATGACAAAGGACATTGACAATGGATGGAAAAGAAAAGAGGGACTGAATAATTAAAGGAATAAATGAGGCAGTATAAGAGTAGTAGAGTTTTTGCTTACGCTGTTAATACTAGAGTATACATTCAGTGGTGGATAATTAAATCCTCATTACACAAACTGAGAACTCATCCCATACAACTACCTGTGTTTTCTTTTGCCTTCTTTTTTTCCCTTGAATATTTACGGTACTTATTACTACTCATCACAACTTTCTAACCCAAGCACAATTCACTGGTAATTGAGAGAATCAGATTTTACCAACATGTTCTCATCAGCTCCCGAGGTGTATCTGGAGTCAAAAGGCAACACAAGCCACATCCATTAATAAGTAACACAAGAACCTATCCAAAGTGCCACTTGGTGGCTGAGCAGATTCCTGCTAGTTTAAAAAACTCTTTCTCTTGAAAGTTGCATCTCTCCATGAAACCAGGTGTGTGTTCAGAGCTAATAATTGGCAAATTCAATTGGCCTGAAGTTTACCATTGGAGAGAATTTCCAAGCGCAAGTTCTGTGCATGTCAGTTCCTTTTTGGCTAAACAACTAGACTACTAATTGTAGTCTAGCCTGTTTTAACTTCCTTATGGTCTTCGTCCAACAGGAGTACTCAAGGTTCTTGCCAACTAAGCTACAAATCTGAAAACTTTCATGTGGTAAAGAGGAAAGTATTATATATGATTGATGCTTAGGCATGTTGCTGCATAGTACTTTATCCCATTCATTTTTTCCATCATTATAATCCTTGATCTTCATATAAAATTGATCCTATCATGAAGGGCTCAGGTAATTAGCTCCTGTCAGAGTTGATTGTAAATTAAGCAAAAAATCAAACATAAAAGACATAAGAGGGGATTTTCAGGTGGAGTGATGTGAGATGGAAAGACAATGTAGAATGAGCAAGACACATGATTTGTATCTATCAATTTACCATTCCTCTAGAATACATATTGAATTGAGATTATAATATCTTGGCTTGAAGCATGCTGTGTCTTCATATGCTTGATGTGCGCCCCTGATTTGTTTCAGGCGATGATTATCATTGCATGGCATCAACGTCTATCCTCAGGTGTTCTTTTCGATGAGGATGTCCTTCGAACGGTTTTGAGCATTTTTATCACAGCAGCCATATTGAACTTTTTGCAAGGTACTTGAATGTGTGGCTCTACTTCATAGTTTCAGCTCAGGAATATATTGAAAATTTCTTCAGGATATTACTGTTGCTGTGTGTCTAGTCAGCTTTTTTGTCAGTCCACAATATAATTTACTCCGTCTTTAACATCTATTCTTCAGCTGTGTTAGATATAATACTCAGTCGCAATGCCTGGAGGAATCTGAATTTTACCCAGAAACTTCAATACCTCTTGAAATTTGCAGTTGCAGCATTTTGGGTTGTAGTCATGGCTATAGCATATGCTAGATCTGTTACGAACCCAAGTGGGATAATGAGATTCTTCAGTAATTTGGGAGCAGATTGGCAGAATCGGTCATTGTATAACTACTGTGTTGCAATTTATTTGATTCCTAATATATTGGCTGTATTTCTATTTCCATTTCCATTTCTGTTGAGAAAAATGGAACGTTCAAATAAGCGAATGATTTCCCTCCTTATGTGGTGGGCTCAGGTAAGGAGATATAGTAGTTATGCTCGATGAATATGATTTTATATTATTCAAGTTAACATGTTTACTGAATCCCAGCCAAACCTTTATGTTGGAAGAGGCATGCACGAAGACATGTTCTCCCTTCTGAAGTAAGAAATCAATATGTTTTCAGCCTATATATGAGTTGAATTTTTTATTTTTTCTTAATTTTCCTCTTTGTTCCATCTTCTTTATTTCCTCCCTTCTCTTCTTGTTCTCTGTTAGCAGTTGTTATTTGCATGTGCTTGTTTATACAGCTATGTAAATTTTAATCTATACTTGCACAAAAGAAATATTGCATCTCATTTTTGGTAACTAATCTCTTCAATCCAAGATCAAACCTAGTTTCAACCACTCTTTAACAGCAACCGTTTCTGTGCTCAGATACACACTCTTATGGACCATGCTGCTAATGAGCAAGATGGCATTCAGCTATTATGTTGAGGTAACCTCTTGCTTGTAGCTAGAAAGTATATATTGTCTTGTTAGGATTCTGACTGACAATGTTACGGGACTGAGATATAATGTGCCATTTTATAGATTTAGATTTTCTTTTTATTAAAATGCTTATAATTCTTTTCTTCAAACGATAGTAATATGTATTATGCATTATCATTCCAGCACCAAATCCTGTTCATACAATTGAAGTTTATTTCATGGCATCACTATGTATGTGTGTTTGTAATAGAAACATTTGCCTGATGTCCACTGTTTGGTTCTACCAAAAATAATAATGACAAGAAGACAAACGTGTAAAGAATAATATGGAGAAAGTGTGGACGAAATGTACAATACTTTTATGTTGGTGAAGAACCATTTATTAGCATTCTAGAGGCACACAGGTCATACAGGATGGCATGAGAAAAGCTAAGAGTTGTTGAGGTTGAAAGACTGGGAGAACCTTTATACAAAAACAAAAGTGTAGAATTTATCTGACATGCTAGCTGTTCCTGAAATAAAATTAAAATTGACACCTACTAAACGAAGTATAGGCATAAGATTACATTCTATTGACCACTTCAGCAAGTATGATCAAGGCTTGACATGTCTGCATGAATTTTCTAATTCCCAAATTTTACTCAGCAGTCTATTAACGTATCTATATATGGGGAAGTGTAGAAGATGGAAAGGAAATATTTATCCTCAATAGATTGTCGTACGTCCATTGTGCTATATTATTCTAGTGTTAGAATATATGCAATTTTCTTAGTCTGACACACGTTTTCTCCAAACTCTTCTTTTCTTGGCTTGAACAGATATTGCCATTAATTGGACCAACACAGACAATCATGAATATCTCCATCAGTAGCTATGACTGGCACGGATTCTTTCCAAATGGTAATATTTTAGAAACTGTCAACTAGTTCCTTTTTTTACTCTCAAGGTTATGATTAAATATATTGCATTTGCTCATGATGCAGCTACAAATAATATTGGTGTTGTTATTGCAATATGGGCTCCAGTCACTATGGTACATGTCTGAAATGTTTATCAGACTGAAGTTCTCTGATTAGTCTGCCCTCCCTAAGGTCAAATCCAATGAAATTTCTATTTTTGTCTAGGTCTATTTCATGGATACACAAATATGGTATGCTATATTCTCAACGGTTATTGGTAGGATCGAAGGAGTATTCAGCCACCTTGGCGACGTTAGTGTTTATAATGCTTTAAAATGATGAGATGACTTCATGGAAATATGTAATTGTGGAATATTTGATCATGGCACTTCTTGATAGGTGCCTTCCAGCTTTCAAAACATGATGTTGTTTTTCTATGCTCACAACAACATATCTTCTTGATTTTGTATGACATTTTATTTATTCTAGATAAGGACACTGGGGATGTTAAGGTCAAGATTTGAATCTGTTCCTAGAGCTTTCAACAAACTTCTTGTCCCACATTCGAAAGAGGAAATGAGACAACTTGAACAGGTGCTGCACTTATTTATTGGCATTCTCTTGATATCATTGGCACTCGGGATCTTGCATCAAATGTGCAAGCTAGCTATCTTTTGGTTCGGCGTTCTGTTTTTTAAAATTTTCTTCTGCTGTCTCTAGTCTGTCTGCCAATAATAATATATTAACATTTGGAGATTATTGCTAAATGAAAACTATTATGGCAGGATAATACACTGGAAAGAAGGAATATTGCCAAATTCTCTCAGATGTGGAATGAATTCATATTGTCCTTGCGAACTGAAGACTTGATCAGCCACCGGTCGGTACTTTTTCTTTAGGGAATAACATGCTTCTGATTAAGATTCTGTATGTTTTTTCCCCTGACTGGGTTTTTTAAGGAGATCATCATTTTAGAGTACTTGTTTCTTTACATTATAATAAAAAAAATTGTCATTTGAAGGGAAAAGAATCTGCTTCTTGTCCCATATTCACCAAGTGAAGTCACTGTTATCCAGTGGCCTCCTTTCTTGCTTGTTAGTAAGGTAAGATACAAAGCATATCTTACTTCTTTAATGGTCAATGTGTTCCAGTTTTTGACACGTCATTTCAATATATAAATTAGATTCCAATAGCGTTGGACATGGCTAAAGATTTCAAGGGGAAGGAAGATTTTGAGCTCTTCAGGATAATTAAGAGTGATGATTTTATGAGTACTGCAATAATTGAATGCTATGAGACACTGAAGGATTTGCTAATTGCCTATCTAGGAGATGAATATGAGTAAGGGATATTAGTTGTTGCTCCTATGTGTTTGAAAAATTGAATTACCAGGAAGTCAAACTTGATTTTATAGTAACGGACAAAGGAATCTTGCGGCATGACCTTTGTTTCTCGGATGATTGACTTCTTGGACTATTTTTCCATTATTACAGAGTTATTCTGCAAATATGTGATAAAGTGGAAGACAGCTTAAAACAGCAAAGATTCTTGAGTGAATTTAAGATGAACGGGTTGCCTTTATTAAGCGATAAACTGGATAAATTTTTGACACTAATTGTAAGTTTATCTTTTTATGCTACTCCAATTTCGAAATTTCCTCTGTCAGTAATATCTGTAGTACTAAATGCCTCATGAGATCTATTTGTACTTTCACAGGTATCAGAGAATAAGGACTATGAAAATATAGATCTGAGATTATAATCAAACTTCAAGATATTCTAGAGATTATTGCTAAGGATGTAATGCATAATGGGCATGAGTATGTTTTAGATGAACTTTTTAGTAAGCATCTGTGCATATTGAATCGTATCCAATATCCAACATTTTTGAGATGTGGACTTCTCTTCTTTTTGTAGAATTACCAGATATCAGAAGTTTGAAAGGGTGAAGATTTAAATTTTCCAATAGTAGTTCATGGAGGGAAAAGGTAATTGGCATCCAAAAACTTGTTTACATTGATCGTGTTTTTCTGAGTTTTTCTATGTGCTCATCCTTTCCCTTCATTTTGGTGGGTTTTTTTTTTTTTTTTTTGGGTTTCACATCCTATTCCACAGGTTGTCAGGCTTAGTTTGCTTTTGACCGTAAAGGAATCAGCAATCAATGCGCCTATGAATCTAGAAGCTCGTCGACGTATCATTTTTTTTTGCAAACTCCTTATTTATGAACATGCCCAGTGCTCCAAAAGTTCGTAATATGCTCTCTTTTAGGTCAGTTCTCAAGTTGGAAGTCTCCACAATTTGTTTCCTAGTGACTCGTATTTCATTTACATAGATGGAGTTATTAATGTAAGACTGGATTTGGAGTTAAAATCCAGATCCAAAGATTTTAACTAGAACCAATTCTAATTGATAGATTAGCTTGGTTTTCTAATACTCACAAAATTGATTCCTGATGAATAGAAATTTCGTTGATGAGAAGAAGAAACAGAACATTGAAATGCAAGATATCCTTATAATGTTGAAAATACTTAAGAGAAGAAAAATAGAAAGTAGAAGAGCATTCAAGTTACAGTCTAGATTGATGAAGCAGTCGCTGGAAATGTCCTGATGATTTTACTGACAAAGAGGAAAAAAGGAACAAATCCTTCCAAGTAAAATGGAATTTAGTGAGTTAGTTCTTTAATATTCTCACAGTTCTCCCTAGACAGATGCTCCAGTGAACCACCTTCATTTACCTTCATTAAAAGTTAATAATCAGACTAATCGCAAACTGTTGGAATTTAACTTAAAATTGTGTATAATGACTTAGATGTTATGGTAATTTCTTTTGGATCCGACTTGGCAATTGGTAATAATCTTTATTATCAGAAACTAAATATTTGTTTTAGAAGCTTAAAAACAGGGAACAGGATAATGTTTCTTAGACGAGGTTCCCAAAATTATTTTGGATTGAATATGTTATAATTATGTTTGTTGATGGGAAGTCATGCAACAAACTCACAAGTGTGACATAACATTGTGAAAAAGGCTGATCAGTAATGCTGCCAAATTGACTCCATGAGGATCACAATGTTGCCAACTTTCTTTGAAACTGACATTTTACAATAGTTAATAGGCTTTGTTTAGCTGCTTTAGCTTGTGCATGAACAAATAATATAATTCCTATGTTGGGGGAGTCTTCAATTCCATTACTCTTCCTTCTTATTACTCTTCTTGTTCCTTTTTTTTTTTTTTTTTTTTGGTTTCCAAATTTCATGTTTGCTTATTGGCTTCTGTATCAATTGAATGGATGATCTATGACATACGGATAGTTTGTCATTTTCTTGCAACTATAGTTTAATATCACTTTGGTTAATGACTCTGTGTTTTGACACCACACTATGATGAAGAAGTTCCATGTTCAGCAGAGGAGCTTGAGAAGGTAAATGAAGATGGCATAACAATTCCATTTTACCTTAAGAAAATTTATCCAGGTGAATTCAAGATTCATTGCCTTTTACTGTGGTTGTGCTTGTGCTTGTGCCTTTTCTGGCCGCATTTACTATTATTAAAAAAGATCAATGGAAAAATTTTGAGCAAAGAATACAGGATCCAGTTTATGGCGACAGTGATGGAATGGAATTGGAACGTCAGTGGGTATCTTACAGGGGTCAGACGCTTTTCCGGACAGGTAAGTATAAGAACAAATTCGTGCAGTTCATTTTACGAGTTGATCTTACATTCACTTTTCATTGGCCACTGCATTTGTGCTTTGGTCTCCAGTGAGAGGGATGATGTACTATAGGGAAGCTCTGGAACTCCAGTGTCTTTTGGAATTTTCCGATCTTAATGATAATGGTTTGTGGATACATATCTCTTTAGAACCTGAGGAATGATATCATCTGTAACGCCCCAAATTTTATCAACTTAAATTTGAGGAGTTACCGATATCATTCCATCATCATACATCAAGCGGAAATAAAATTTAAAATTTAATACCTTAATTTATTGAAACTCAAATACTGAATCAAATAAATATAGCGTCATGAATGGAATTGAAGAGACATAAAATGCCCTAACAAATTTATTATGGATTCCTAAAAAAATTTCTTTTACTTGGCAACCTGCGCACCACTCAGCCACCATCCACGTTGACCAATCTGACCTGAAAAGTTAAAATGGAAGGAGTGAGTAATTTATACTCAGTAAGATATGTGTGTCCAAAACAATATGATAACTTTTAAAACATGAATCTATAGCATTCCATACCATCATTTCATCAAAAGCAATCGGTGATCAATCGAAAGCTCTAGCATATTTGAGAAGACCCGAAGGCGATCTCACATTTCATAGGGACCCGCAGGTCAATTAGCATTTCATGAAATAAATCACAAATAAAAATCATAATATTGCAAGGACATATCACTTGCACATAGTATCTTACGTCGTTAATCCACGAATTTTGGAAACAAGATCCAAGAATCACGCTCCAAATGTTTATTTTCTGTCCACGCAATTGTTGCCATGTATGTGCATGCAATAGATGTGATTAAAGAGGAAAAGAGAATTATAATTTTGGTAGAATATGAATATAATAGGGGGTTTCTGCTGAACTTAAAGAATGAAACCAAAACTAAGGAAATGGGGTTCATGGCAAAAATATGTGTATGGCATTAGTATTTATAGGCAAATATAAAGTAGTTGATAAGGGTTAGAACTGTGTTAGTTATTATCCTCTATAAGATTGAAATTTATCCAAATTATATGAAGGATAATTAAAAATCAAGAATAATCATTATGTGATCAGATTTTATATAATTACGATATGTATAATTTCAGTTGTAACTTGTAGATAATAAATGGAATCTACCTGTTATATTGTTTAAAATTCAAAAGGGTCTTATAATTCAAAATAAGGATAATGACTAAAAATAGAGATAAATTACATTATATATAGTTTTATACACAACACGTGTAACATAGGGGAAAACCAAGTTATATACAACACGTGTACACGTAGGAAAACACTAAACTTGTTATAATCAGCATCAAGTGAAAAACAGAATTGGATTCAATCATTTTCAAATAAAATATTTTATAACATTTGGCAATTATCTTGAAAGATACAATCTCTCTTGTTAATCACGTGTCCACGGAAATCAATTCTGTTACACTGGATTTCAAATGGAAAAACAGAATTTGGGTATGACTAAATCCTTAAAGATAATCGTGATTATAAAATATTGTATTATTTTGCTAATTATCTTTAAAGGTACATTATTTGAAAATATATATTAAATAAGTTTCTTTGAATTGATTTATTCCAAATTAAGTTATCATTATCCATACATGCACACATTAAGATAAGTTGGACTCCTAATTGCATTGGATATAAGGCTTAATTTATTTTAGTGCAAACAAACAATTTAATAAATAACTAATAAGACTTGTATCTAATTTCCATGAAAGTAGTGTTTATTCTCTTTTGTCAAACCGAGAGCAAAACGTGGACAGCTTTAATGAAATTTGATTACAGTAACATAAATTCTTGTTTCATTATGGTTAACTCCAAATCCTAATTTAACTAACTAATAAGGAATCGTGATTGCAGTATTGAAGTCACGTCCAATTTTGCCAAGTGAATTAATCCCTTAATCTTTGATCTCTTTAACTTAATTTATTCTAAACATAAAACTGGATTTGGCCAAGTAAAACAACATTAGGATTTAAACACTAGAATTAGATTAATTATAACTAAGGTTTTAAAATCCCACCATGGCTTCAATTAACGTAATCTATTGTACCAAAGAAGACTAATCCTAATCAAAAGCACACGTGGCTACACATCTTATTTAAAATAATATTACTTACCAATTTCATTAACAACAAAGCTTAAAACTTTAGAACTATAAAATCTTTGCCATAACTTATTCAAATAAACTTTTTCTTGAGCCTAAAATGCATAATTAATTACAAACTATTAAACGAGTATAATATTGATATACTTACACTCACTCTACCAAAATTTAATTATTTGACTCAAAATATAACAATTTAAAATATATTGCATCTTAGTCCCTCAACTTTTGAAATATAACATATAAAACAAATATGTTTTTATTCTAAAATTTTCGGGATGTTACATCATCTGTTCATTTCAATTTCTTTCTGCAGCTAACAAATATGTGCTAAAGAGTTAAAGCCATTTTTTAGTTAATTACTGTATGTTCCTCTGCAGCTCCTTTTGGTGGCTACTGGGATATTGATGTAAACCACAAGGAACACAGAATACTTAAGGAACAAGGACAGGCTTTGGCAGAACTGAAGTTCACATATGTTGTATCTTGTCAAAAGTATGGTGCTCAGAAGAAGTCCAGGGAAATAAATACAATTTGAATTAAACTCTAATACAAAATCCTATCTGTACTCTATCTCAATCCTTATCTTTATTTCTATCAGGTAGGAACCACCGACTCATACCTGATTAAGTCATGAGTGATCATGCCTTTGTTCTCACTTATTTCTAATACTTTGCATACAGAAGGAGAAAGTATTGTCTTCCTTTTGACGCACTTTTATTGGATAGGTAGAGTCTTTTTTTCTTGTCATATTTGATATTGTAGAACTCCCATGAATAATATAAATATTGATTATAGCATTGCTGGTATTTAACATATAATTTTTTACATTTCATAAAAATGCTAACAGTAGCATTATATTCCCTTGTAAATAGACCTTGATTACTTGCACTTAGCACACTTGTAATTCTTGATGTTCTGTCTGGTTGTTACTCATCTCTGACAATAACTTTCGTAAATTAGCAATCTGAAATTTCTGGAAGCTTTCATCTTCTTCCTTTTTTCAGGTTCGGCGATATTTCCAAGAATGAATGTAAGGGACCCATATAAGCGACTTGGAATTAGTAGGGAAGCTTCTGAAGATGAAATTCAAGCTGCCAGGAATTTTCTAATACTAACATACGGAGGGCACAAACCAAGTATGGATGCTATTGAATCAGCACATGATAAAATAATAATGCAAAAGTTCTATGAAAGGAAGAACCCCAAAATCAACATCAAGAAAAAGGTCAGGGAAGTAACCCAGTCTCCCATTGTGCAGGCTGTTGTGAGTAGGTTCAGAACTCCATCAACGAATATCATCATAAAAACTTCCATTGCATTCGCGGTGCTCGGAGTGCTTACGGTACTCTTTCCAACTGAAGAAGGCCCTACGCTTCAAGTTGCCATTTCTTTACTAGTTACCATGTATTTCATCTATGATAGGCTGAAGAGCAAACTCCGAGGTTTTCTTTATGGGTAAGCTTTTTATATTGCTAAATGAAGTTATCGCATTTTAGACACGTCTATATCCTGCATTTACGTTAAAATTAAAAGAATTTATTTACATATTATATCCATAGTTATAGTGACTAGCTCTAATTTCTAGATACCATGTGCATATTATGTAGAGCGATTGTTGTTGTTTAGGGAAGGATTGAGCTGGAGGGACAAAATGAAATTAGGCCTTCATTTTCAAAATAATGTAAGCAAATGTATTTTTGGCAAAATCATAATATGACCTTACTTATTACGCACCCCTTGTTCTTCTCCAACCCACCCAACGCTATTCTAATCTGGCCCTCCTTTGGGCAGAAAAGCACTTATCTGTATTGCTATGACTGGCACTTTGTTGTAGTCTTTTCCCTTTTGTTGGAGCCTATCAGTTCTTCTTGTTAGATCATTCTACTTGTATACATCAGTTATCCTGGCTGATATTTACTGCTTGAGCTTTCTCCAAAACCTTGCGGTATGTGCCTAATTGTACTGTTGTGATGCTAATTTGATTGACGCTCAAAGCATTTGACACACATCTTCTCAATGTCCACTAGGTATGGAGCTAACCTTCTTCGAACCTTGCTCTGTTTGGGCTTGGACACTGTACTAGTTAGCCACCTTTATCCTAGAATCTTCTTCTCCTTCAAACCTCGCAGCTCTCTGATAAGTCACCTATTAAGTTCACATTTTTTTTGAAGGGCAAGGAAGGAGGAGGGGAAAACAGAATTCTGATGCAGGGAAAAGTGGGTAGTAGGAATCAGTTGAGAGAAGGTTATTAATAAGAGGCAGGAGGGACTATAGGCAGGCAATTAAGTAGAGAGTGAGAGAGTAGCCGGTTAGGAGTTCCCTTGTCCTAATAGGCAGAATCATCTTGTTTCCATTATTGTAATTCGTTCCAGTTCAATCAAAGTCTTATTTCACAATTTCTTGTTATCACTTGTTTTTTATAGATTGAACCCTATCACTCTCTGAGCCCTTGAACCTCTCCCTGCCCTAGTTCGTTATCTCTCTCTCTCTCTCTCTCTCTCTCTCTCTCTCTCTCTCACACACACACACACACACACCCACACACACACCCACCGTTGAGGATTTTGGGATTTTTATGAATATTGATCTTGCAGAGTGCCTATTTGAGTAGCCATATGAACAACTTCAGACGTAATTCATATCTGGCTTAGTTAGGAGGTCAACATTAATAATCAGATTTTTGGATCTGACTACCAAGGCATTTTGAGTGGATTCTTTGTTTTGAATTAATTGTTCTTCAAGCAACTGCGGATAATCCTCGTATATAATTACACCACATTTATGCTTATGTCATTAGATATGGGTCAATTGGATGGCTCTATTTGAACCTGAGGTAGGAGGAGCTATTTGTAGTGATGGCAACGGGGCGGGTTCAGGGTCGGGGCAGTTTTTTTGCCCCTCCCCCTTTTTTTTTTGAAGTTCAATAAAATACGGATAACATTCAAGCTGACATAGTTAATATCCAAAATAAACACTGCAAATTTTAAATATAATGGTCGCTATTGGTACATAACATTGATTATTATAATGAACAAGGTTTTTTTTGTGTTTTTTCCTTTGATATTATCACAAAAGTTGTAACCCCACATGCTTTAATTTATGACAATAGATAGATTTTCAAATTTGTTCAGTTGAACATGTTATATCTTTTTATATTTGTTTTTATCAATATAATATCAATTTGATAAAGTAGCATAATGGTATATATAAATTAGTCAAGTTTGATAAGACTTGTACAATTAAGGATACTAGAAAATATGTCATCCTTCTATTTGAAGCAAGTTGAATCCTAACCTTTATTTTAAAAAAAAAAATAAATAAATTCACGGGGCAACCATTTATGCCCCGCCGCGCCCCGCAACGGGGCGGGGTAAATTGCCATCACTAGCTATTTGTACTACCCACGCTGTTAGTTTCAAATGTAGGTGCATGTTGAAAGATTTGATTTCACTCTGTTGAATCAGATTTTCTGTTCTCTCTTCGTCCTCTATTCCTTCCATACATGTCTTGTCACACTCAGAGACAAACACTAACATTTCTCTATTTAGATTCCCGCCAATGATGTATTGATTTAAAATGCTACTTGAAAATAGAATTGTTTGTTGATATGCTTGGTGCATTTCCACTTGAATAATCGGAGTGGTGGTGCGATTTGCAAGCGTACCATTTCGTTCAGACAGGCACAAATAGAGAATGAAACAGTTTTGAGGGCTAGGAACACTTTCTTTTAATTTCCATTCCTCTCCTTTTAAGTTTCAAATATATGTCCGATCTTTGATTTTTCTTAATTTAAATGCATTTTTCATTTAATTATATTAAGTTATTTGTTGAAGCGAACTAATATTTGCTTTAATTTGTAGCATAATTTATTTAGATTTTTAAGAAAAGAAAACAATATAAATTGGTTAAGTCGTGATGTAGGACAATCCCATTGTAAATAGGATAGAAGTTAGATAATTATATTAAGATGTCTAGTTGTAATAAGTTTATCTTTTTATTCTTATTTCTTGTTTTGGATTTCTAATTTCTTTTAGATTAGGATTTATTTTATTTCCTTATATTATTTTCCTAGTGGTAGTAGAAGCAGGGTATAATTTTGCCTATAAGTATAGTGACATTGTACACTTTTCAACAACAATAAATTATTATTCAATATATACGTGACATGATTAATCAAATATCGTTATTTATTACATAATTCTTATTACAAGAATTTCATATTGTTTGGGCTCCAAAATTGTTATTAGAGAAGGAAATTGCTTTAATCCGATGGCTGACGATGGTCCTGGTGGCAGTCGAACCAAGAACGACGAACGACGAACGATGGCTTGATAAGCTCGAACTACGATTCGAGGGGATCGATGAAACTCTTCACAACATTATGCAGATGCTGACCGCGTTAGTTTTGAAAAGAATTGCGAGATGGAGGAGCAAGCTAACAAAAATTTGCAGATTTTAATTGCTATGAATGTCAATTGTTTCAACAAGCATAGAACACGGCAACATGTGGCTAGAGAATTTCTTGAGTCCTAGCCAAGTATGAAAACAAACAAGTTATCAATGATTCTTTTCTTCAATAAACTCGAGGACGAGTTTTTTTCAAGTTGAGATTGATGTAGGACAATTCTAGTGTCAATAGGATAAAAGTTAGATAATTATAATAATATGTCTAGTCGTAATATTTTTATCTTTTTATCCTTATTTCTTGTTTAGAATTGGATTTTTAATTTCTTTTAGACAGGGGCATATATGGGGATTGATTAGTTGAGGGCAGGGAACGGTTTCTTTTAATTCCTGTTCCATTCCTAGTTAGTTTCAGACACATCAATTCTCTGATTTGCTTCATTTGGAATATTTTTTTAATGTTTAATTATATGGTATTTTAATTAGATGAATTGATGTTTGCTTTGAATTTTAGCATAGTCTAATTTAAGAAAAGAATAGAAAATATGTTTATTAAGTTGTTTCTTGATGCAAGAGGGGGAGTTCTTTATGATCTTTAATAACCAAGTCGATATGAGTATGACGTCGATGTCCTTCATAACTAACAGGACTAAGTCTGCTTCCATGATCCAACCACTGATTACTGACTGAATGTCTTTGGCTATTTGATCAGCACTAAGTATGTTCCTAGGTATGAGAGAAAATTCTCATTACACATTCTATATCTGACTTTGAAATAAACGTAGGAGTTAAAAGAATATATAACTCCATAATCAATTAATATTAAAAGAGGTGAGTCAGAAGACTCTTTTCATACCTGACTACCCGCTAACATATTCCAATCCTGCTCCACCTCCGACTGGGTTAAAGAATAAACCTACCCTTTGCCTTCCAGCGGATCGTTAGTTTTTTTAGGTTGTCCTTCTATCATTCCTTGGAAAATGTGTCCTTGACAGTCACATTCATAACAGATTTTCTTTCTAATCAATCACTCTCCTTTATAATTTTTTTTTTGGCACTTTGGGCAGACTGGCCACTTATTTTTATTGCAGTACTGGCACTTGTTCCAGTCTTTTCCCTTTTGTTGGAGCCCTATCCTTGTTCTTGTTATTTCCATTATACTTGCGTGTGGAGGATGAACCTGACTACTATTTGGGGGAGTTTGTCAATCTGATGCTTGTCAAATGCGATTAATTTACTATTCTATAAGACCTCAAGATATGTGCTTAATTGTACTAAAGCAATGGCCTTTTGAATAGCAGTATTCACTGTTCAAAGCTTCTAGATTGCCTCTTCTCAGTATCCATTAGATGTGGATCAAACGTGAATATTCTTCAACCTTCAGCTTGTATTCGGACTTGAACACTTTGCAATATCAAAATTATGCACTGTAGCCGGCCTGTGCCCCTAAAATCTTCTTTCTTGAACCTGCGTAGCTTGTCAAGCCCTCCAACCTCTCCTTCCTGATGTTTATTATCTCTCTTTTGCGCGCGCACACAGAATGAGAGGATTTAGGAGTTTGGGATTCGTGTGATATTGATCTTGCAGAGTGCACTTTGAGTAGCCAAATGGACAACTTTACATCCATTTCATATCTGGCTTAGTTTGGAGGGCAAAACTAATAGTCAGATTTTTATTAGATCTGACTAAACAATCCTCATATAGATTGTAGGTGCACGTCATTATTAGATATAGGTCGATTGGATGCCTAAACCTGAGGCGGGAGAAGCAATCTGTAGTACCGATACCGTTGTTTTCAAATGTAGGTAAACATTGAGAGATTTCTTTCACTCTCCCAAATCAATTTTATCTCTGTTCTCTCTTTGTCCTCTATTCCTTTTCCTACATATCTTGTCACACTAAAACAGATTAATATTCACATTTCTCCATTTAGATTCCTTCCAATAATGGATTGATTTAAAATGCTTGTGATGATGGTATTGCTTGTTGAGATACAAACTGCCTCCTGAATAACCAGAGCAGTGTTGCAACTTGTCTCTAGAACCTTCTTCACTAAACCCTTCCACCTCTCCATTCATTTTCACCTCTCCCAGCTGCGTTTGATTTATTTAGCGGCTCCTGAGTAGCTTCAGGCTCATGAAGCGCTCCCATGGTTTCAACTTTTGTATAAGAAGAGGAAGGCGGTGGTGAAGACCTTTCTTATTAGGTATTAATTGACTATTTAGTGAAAAGAATGCCTTTTATATGTAAGCTTTATTTATATGTATACTCTCTTTTGATTTGACCTTGACTGTTCTGAACTTTCTTGATTAAATCTCTGCTAACTTTCAATGTTTTCAGGGCTGGGACTTTTGTTATATCTTGGCTTCTAGGAACATTTTTGATGGTCTCTGTAACCGACCAGAAGTATTATGACAATATTAAGAATCTTATGTTGCAGTAAGTTGCATTTAAGATTGAATTGCCAACTGTATATATTAATTCAAGATGTTACAAAAAATCTCTCATATAATGGATCTTCTAGATATCCCTCTCTGCGTGTTGCTTACATAGACGAAAAGGAGAAGACGGTTGATGGAAAAACTGAGAAGGATTACTATTTTGTACTTGTCAAGGGAGGTGACAATTTGGACGAGGTACGATCTTGAGTGTGATTTAAGTGGCCCAAACAGAGAATTTTCTGAAACTGTTGCTTAAATAGCCTGATATGATATCAGTAACATTATTTAATCAGATTTTCAGTTTGCATTGCTTTAACTGTGGCATAGCTTATGAATGTCGTTTATATATTCCAATGTTAGGAAATATATCGTATCAAGCTTCCAGGTAATCCTATAGCAATTGGTGGAGGGAAACCTGAAAATCAAAATCATGCAATTATTTTTACTCGTGGAGAAGCTTTGCAGACCATAGACATGAATCAGGTATACATATCTCTTTCCTTTCTTCCAATAAGGCTGTCAATTGTACCAGAGTAAATTAATTCCAATTGTCAACATTTCCCTTCATTCAAGAGAGATGTAATTTCAGTCTCATGTATGCACCAAATCCTGTTAATTCCTTCTCTTCACTCCGGCACACGTGGTACATGCAGTAAACACAAAGATGGCAGGATATATAGATATGTAAACTGAGAATCAGGCTTGAATCAAGTCCATATATCCAAGATAATTAACTGCAATTTGAAATTCGAATAGAATTTATAGTTATTCAATAAATATGGGTGTTACTGATCCATTGACAAATTCATACGTTCACATGATAAATAAAATAAGGGTGTGTTTTGCTTTTATGCTTAAAACATGCATCACTGGGTTTGAACGGGATAGGGTAGCAGAAGAAATGGTTGTGGATTTTGTACTAGATGGATTAAATGGTGCTCAATGAACTAGATCAGATGAAAAAAATGATACTGAACAGAGTAACTTCTTACTTCACTGATGTGGGGATAGGGTAGTGAGATGAGAAGAAAAAGAACAGGGGAAACAATAAACAAGTCTTTTTTTTTTGTCAAAACAGAAGGAAAGAGAGTTTTAGTGACTGAATGTAATGTTAATACTTACATTTTTCTGACCATTTTATTAAACATTACTAAGTAAATTATTATTATTCTTCAGGATAATTATTTTGAGGAAGCTTTCAAGATGCGGAATGTTCTAGAGGAATTTTTAAAATCTGATCATGGACAACGAAGGCCAACAATATTAGGATTAAGGGAGCATATTTTTACTGGAAGGTTTGTAATCTGACATGAAGGCGTCTAGTATATTAGTCTCTAGAGAAGCAATATTTATCCATATCTTATATCTACTCTAATTGCACATATTCTTATGTTCTGCTGATTTATAGCGTTTCTTCACTTGCTTGGTTCATGTCCAACCAAGAAACTAGTTTTGTGACAATTGGGCAGAGAGTTTTGGCAAACCTTTTAAGGTAAAGTTTTTGCATTTTTGCTTGAATTTTTCTCTAAGCCACTTTAGATGTCATTCTATGTCTATTGTCCAAAACTACCATCAATAATTGAACAAGTAAAATAATCAACTAATTGTGACATGAGTGATAATTTGCATTAAAAATCCTCCAAGCTAAAAAACTAAATAAATCTGAAAATTAAAAAAATTACTTTCATATGTTTATCAGTTTATGGTGGAAATCATGCATTTTATTTCTCAGCATATAGTTGAAACTTCTGCACCTTGGTTTCTATGTTATTATACTGAAAAGGCTGGTATGTTTTGCTTCACAAATTGAAAAGTGGTTAAAGCAAAACTGCTGCTTATAATATTTTGACTTTAATAAGTACACCTTGTCATGCTATTCTCATTGACTTTTAGATTTATGACAACTTATACAGAGAAAAGTTTGCTGACCTAGGCTAAAGCTTGTAGGAAGATGAACAGATAATTAAATTCTTTCATTTTTAAGTCATATTTGTTAGTTGTAACTTTAAAATTTTCATATATAGATATATGAAATTTGATATAATGATGATTTGTCATGTTCTTCATCATGATGCCATTATTTTTAATCATTAGTAATATTTTGAATAGAAAGATTGACACGCACACACACACACCTTTGTAGCAATTAAAACTTACCTAATTCTTTCCTCAATTATCTCCTATAATTAAGCGTACATAAATTTCTCCTACAATTATGCATTGACAATTTCCCAACAATTAAGCATATAATAAATAAAATTATGCCTACAGTTAATCTTAGTCAACTACAAACTAGATAGCGACCATATTATGCACATTTTCAACACCCCCCTCAACCTGGTTCAAAAATATCTGTGAATCAGATACCTAATATATATTTCAATTTCCCCAAATCCTTGATCTTAAATTCCTTGGCAAGCATTTTCTTTTTTCCACATTTTCAATCCCATCTATATCATTACCAGTAACAACGATGTCATCTACATAAGCAATTAACTAATTTTCTCATTTTTAGTTTGTTTAAAGAAGAAAGTATGAACTCGGAGGCTTTAAAACTGACTAATTGCCTTGGTAAACTTCTCAAACCAAGCGCAAAGTGATTTTTTAATCTATATAAGGACTTCTTCAAGTTGTAAACTTTCTTTTGCCTTATCACATCCTCAAAGCCATGTGGTAACTTCATGTACACTTCCTCACCTAAACTTCCATGCAAGAATACATTCTTCACATCAGTTGCTCATGTTGCCCATCTATGTCTGTATAGATAAAAAAAACTTGAACTATCTCACTTTTGCAGCAAGATCAAAAGTTTCCCGGTGGTCGAACTCTTAAGTCTCAGTAAGTCCCTTTGCTCTAAGTCATGTTTTATATCATTCAACTGTCCTACATTCCTCGTGTTTCAATGTGAATTTCCATTTACATCTCACTGGCCTCTTTCCTAGTGAAAGATGAATAAGTACAAATGTATTATTGTTTTTCAAAGTTCTTGTTTCATCATAGATAACCTCTTCCCATTTTGGAACAGTAAGAGCTTCCAGTATAGTATTTGGAATAGGTTCACCAGAAGAAACATTAGCAGTAAATGCTATAAAATAAAAAGGATAACCTATGCAGGAGACATACTTTGAAATAGGATTCGTAGTCCAAGATCTAACACCTTTGGAACATCAAGATAAAATTATCAGTCAAGTCAAGACTCTTAGAAAGATTATGAACTGATAAATTACTTGTGTTTTCCATAATCTTTTCATTTGTTTCACATGATTGGTGATAAGGAAATTATTTCTTGTTCCTTCTTGAATAAACTTTTAGTGCTCAGTCTTTATTTGAACACACTCGAGTGGAGTTTGGAACTGGAGAGGAAGTAGTTACCGGAATTGGAGATGATGATTGAGAATTTATTGGAGGAATCACATAAATGTTAGAAATGACCATGGGTAAAACATGAACCTAGAGATAGTGGGATAAGTAGACCAAAATGAATCTGCTACACGGCTACTTCCTTGTGAAGAAATGCTTAGGTGAAAAAAGAAGTATTCTCAAAAAAGGTTACATCCATGGACGCAAAAAGTTTTCCCTGTTGAAGGGTAATAGCACTTGGAACCTTTTGCAGTAGGATTCCTGAGAAACACATCAAAGAGCCATTTGATCTAATTTTCCCATATAATGGTCGTGTAAGTGAACAAATGCTACAAACAAAAACTCGTTGTGAAATAGAAGGAAAAAAAAAAAGTGTGATCATGGGTATACATTTTGAAGAGTGTCAGCTTGTGTTTTGAAATCCAAAACCATTGATGGCAATGGCATCCTGTTGATAAGATAGGTAACAGTAGAATAACTTTCCCCAAATGTTTAAGAACTGTCGTGATAAACAATAGTATTCTTTCCCGTTATCTGTCCAAAGATGAATTTGAAGATTAGCTTGAACCTGAGTTTTAATGTTTTTGCAGATTTTTTTTTTTAGCATATAGATCTAACTCACACGAGAATGATCATGTGTGAATGTAAACCACCTAGAACCAGATATGTTGTTGACACGTGACGTGAAGGCCCCCAGATATCAAGGAAAAAGGTTCCAACTATTTATATATTTGTGCATGAAAATGAGTCTTGATAAGTGTGTTTTTACACACTTATTTAGTTCACAAACATAACTTAAACATGGATAAAGTAGTTGAATTGTGACTTAATCTCGTTAAATTCATGCAATGTAAGTGTTTCTATGGAAAAAATGGAATTCAGAATAAAAGAGCCGAAAAAGGACCAAAACGGAACAAAGTGATAGTTTGGGGACCAAAGGTGCAAATATTGGAAAGTTGAGCTAAAGTGCAGAACTAGAATGAAAATATACCAAGTATGAGATTGAGGACGATACAAGACGATCGGAGGAAGAAAGAAGTAACATTGGACTGAATTGAAGAAAAGTGAAAGATGAAGGACTAAATTGCAATTAATCAAAAGATGAGCCGAGCAAGTGATCAAGGAATTGATTGACCCAAACATCAATTAGGAGTCAATATTTGATAATGGAACAAAGGAAAAAAAGAAAAGAGATCAAGAAAAGAGAAAACGGAGTTTAGGGACCAAAATAGCAAGGTTGTAAAGTTACAACCTTGCGGCCGCATGCAACTATACCATGCGGCCACACATGAACCAGTAGGGATTTTATTGGGGGAGATCATTTGAACCATGCGGTCGCATGGTTTAACACCATGCGGCCGTATGGCTTAAAAATGCGACGAAAATTCTGAACTTCCGTTTTTAATTGAAACTCTTTCGGGGCCCCGTGAGGACATGATATAAAAGCCAAAATTCATCAGAAATAGGGCAGAACGTCCAGGAAGAAGAAAAATACAACTCTTGGAGGCAAGGAACACGAACTTGAAGTCGATTTCACAAGAATTCAAGTGGATTTTCAAGGTTTTATTCAAGAATTCAAGGAATTTTCATACAGGTGCTATTCTTTCTATTTATTAATTTCGTTTTTCTGTAATTATGAATATTCTAGGCTAAGTTTTCAATTACTAGGTGATCGATGAACCGTTGTTTGTTATTTTATTTCCATATTTCATGAATTTAATATAAAGACTCGTTTGGATAATTTGATTGGTTTACATGCATTAATTTTCTTCCGCAATTAGTGGTCAATGATTGTGTGAGTGTTGATGACTTATTTCTTACATTTGAGAGAAGTGGAATAGGTTCGATAAGGTGTAAATTAACATAGGATCCGATACAGGATAGAGCTACACCCTTATGCTTTATGCAATTCTTTAATTGTTCACAAAATCACATGCATTCTTGTATATTTGCATCATCTATAGAGATATAGGCTGTGGTGTGCAAGAATAGGTCTAATATATATCGAGAGAATATATTGGATAGAATTAGGAATATTGAATTGGCAAATTTCCATCGGGTCATTAATATTATGAAATTAGGGTTTTTATAACTTCAATTGGGGATTCGTGATCCTAGTGACTTTAGTTTGATTCATTTCCATAAATTAGCTTTTGAATTTGCATAATTTCATTTACTTGAGTGTTTGCGTCGTTTAAATTAGAGAAATTTCAAAATTAGGGTTTCTAATTGAGAAATTAGGGTTTTCAATAGAAATTAGGGTTTTTAGTGAAATTAGGGTTTTAAATTGAAATTAGGGTTTTTTGTATTTAGACCATATTTTCACTCTATTAGATTCGGTTAAGGCTAGATTATATAGAATTGAACTACTCAATCTTTGAGGGACGATATTCGGACTTATTAAAATCCACTTTATTACTTGTTACGAACCGTACACCTGCGATAGTTTTAAATCGAAAGAATTATTTCGTGAACAAGTCTGACTATGTTTGAAGAGTTCACATACTTAACATGAAAATAATGGGTATCATTATTCTTTAAAAGAGTAAGAAACGACTTTTTAGACAAGAAAAGTCTTGGTGGCCAAATCTTTATGCAAAGTTGAATTTCTCAATTTAAAGTTGACGGGAAAAGAACTCAAGTTGGTATGAGATAGATCATGTGAACCAATAGGTTCACCCTCAAATTAATAAAGTCCATCAATTTCCTTTTCAACACCTATCACCTTTTTTTTGCGCATTTTCTGGAATTCACAGTAATTAGGGAATAACTTGACAATATGTTTAAGACTTTTAGAGTATTTTGATTGCAATTTGCATGGAAAGATAATAAGTTTTAGGCAACAACTTATTTTCATGAAAATTATTAATTAAATGTATTTGATTGGTTTAATTTTCAACTTAGAAGTCCATCTTTTATTAATGGGTAGATGAGAAGGAGAGGATAGATGAGAGACTAAATTGCCTAGGAAAAAACGAAAACTAACCCTTCCTAAAGAAGATGCTTTCCTTGTTTTTGAGGAAAATATAGAGCTTATTTGGTTCTGATTAAAATTTGATTTTAATTTAAATTAAAGTCAAACAATCAATATTAACCACATCTTTTATGGGTCTCACAACTTTTCAACCACACATTTCAAAAATTTCTACCACAATCTACTTAAAAATCTAATGTTAATCTCCACCAAACACCTTCATAGTCACATGACCATTTTTGGAAATATTTTCCATGAAAAAAATATTAATCAAACACTTCAAAAATAGGAACTTGTGTGGAAAAGGGACATTTTTCTATAAAAAAATAAAGCTAATCAAATACACTCTTAGTGATTTTACTGCTTGAAAGGAGATTACCCAAAAGTTTTGGGACATGTAGAGCTGAATTAAGTGAGATAGTATTTGAGATAGGAATAAGCCCTTTTCCAACAATTGAGGATAGAGATCTTTTGGGAATTTTCACTCTCTCTCTACCTGATGGAGCATAAGAAACATATAAATTTGATTAGTCATGTGGTCCATGGCACCAGAATCAATGATCCACAAATAATGTGAAAGAGAAATAGCATTTAAGGTTGCAGAATGAGCAAACACAAAAAAAGATGGAATGTTAAACCCATTGGAACTAACAAAAAAGGAATTACAATTGAGTTAGAAAGCGATTGATAAATAGGATAATAAATGAGAGTTCAACTACTCTAAAGCTATCCGAAAATAGGCTTGAAAGAGACAAGACATGCCCTAAACCAATGTGAAATAGTGAACAGAAGAAGAAATCAATATTGAATATGTGGAAAACCAAGCAATTGTAGGAGATTAGGAATTATTTTAGAATAATTACTGTACCATATTTAATTATTTCCATAGGTAGAATTATTAGCTTTCCTTGTTTAGGAGATTATTTCTTTATTTCCTTCCACTTGTTTGTATATAAATATAGGATTCAATGATGAATAAAATTCAATTCACACAGAAATTCGTATGATTCATCATATTCTTTATGGTATCAGAGCCAAGTTGATTATCCTAGCAACCCATGATAGAAAATAACAAGGATTCCACCACCGCAAAAGTTTTTAAGAGTGAAAAGGCCATATCTCCTATGGGTTCCAACAACATTAAATACTCTTCCTTTCGAAAAATTGAATGGAAGAAATTTTCGAGAGTGGGCCCAATCTATAAATTTAATAGTCGAAGGCAAGGGAAAACTTGGTTACCTCACTGGTGAGACCAAGAAACCAACAGATGTAGCGCTTCTTCAAAAATGGAAATCAGAGAATTCGTTGATAACCACCTGGCTCCTTAATTCCATGATACCGTCCATAGGTAAAATTTACCTATTCCTACCAACAGCTAAAAAAGTTTGGAAGGCAGTGATGGAGACATAATTCAATGGAGAAAATGCTGCACAAATTTTTGAAATAAAGACTCGATTGTGGCAAACCAAACAAGGTGAGAGAGAAGTCACGGATTATTTCCTCGAAATGACTAACCTATGGCAAGAACTTGACCTTACTCTTGAGGAAGAGAGGGAATGCACCGGTGATAGTTTTCGCTACAGAAATGGGTTGAAAACGAAAAGGTTTTCAAATTTGTCACAAGCCTCAATCGCGAGTTAGATGATGTCAGGGGAAGAATCTTGGGCCGGCGACCATTACCAACCACACGAGAAGTGTTTGCAGAAGTTAGAAAGGAAAATCGTCGGAAAGTCATGTTAAAGGCCGGCAACGACGACATTGCAATGGAGATAGCGATGATTTCGAAGAAGAATCAACTCAATGGGCTAAAAAGGTTTGAAAAATTCTCTAATGGACCGACTAGTACAAATGGGCTAAACGTTCAAATTAAAAAAGATAGATGGGCGGAGAAATTGCATAATGGGCCAGGTCAAATTGGGCTTGAAATAATTGGTTCGTCTTCAAATGGACCAAAACAAGTAAAGGGACGTCCATGGTGTGAACACTGTCGTTAACAAGGACATAAGGAAGATACATGCTGGGATCTGCAAGAGAAGCCCAACGACTGGAAACCAAGACAAAATTCTAAAAATCGAGGATATCAAGCATCAATTGATACTACTGAAAGTCCTAAGGAAAATAATTCTACTACAGGAGGTGCAATTAATTCAGAACAGCTGGAACAACTGTATCAAATTTTCTCCAGTCTCCAAAATTCAAGTCGTCATTCCACCCACAACCCATCAAGTTCACTTGCTCACAAAGGTAATCATCTAAGAGCTTTGACTACCTCATCAAAGTACAAAGTTCCATGGATTATTGATTCAAGTGCGTCCGATCACATGATAGACTCCTACTATCTCTTCTCTACATATACTCGTGTACTGGTAATATTAAAGTGAAAATTGCAGATGGATCACTTTCAACTATTGCAGAGTCCATGTGTCGACACTCCCAACAAAACGGGATAGCCAAACCAAAAAATAGACACCTCCTTGAAGTTGCTGTGCCCTAATGTTTACAAATATGCTAAAATTCCATTAGGGAGACGCTATTCTAACATCTACTTACCTTATCAACTGAATGCCTAGTCACACACTTAACTTTGAATCACCCCTCAAAGTATTTCAGAAATTTTTCCCTACCTCACATCTATACTCTAACCTGCCTCTAAGGGTCTTCGATTGCATAGCATTTGTCCATGTGCATGCTCCCAATCGAAATAAACTAGAACCTCGTGCGACCAAATGTGTATTCGTTGGGCACTCTTCTACTCATAAAGGCTACAAATGCTATGATCAACCACAAAAAGGTTATTTGTAAGTTGTGATGTCACATTCTTCGAAAAAATACCTTACTTTCAAAAATCTTCTCTTCAAGGGGAGAAATTGAGTGAAGATCGGTTCATAGATTTTGATCTCTCTTCCTACCTCAACAGAACAAGATAACATCACACCATCAATCTCTGATATGCCATATATAGAACAAAACTTGAACTCAAAGAGAGATGTAGGAGAACAAAGAAACAAGGAAATACTGGTTTACTCAAGGAAGCCAAAATCAAAGGAGAACCACATACGGAACGCACCAAGAGAGTTGAAATCAATAGTAGCTCCATATTTTCATGGGTCTGAGTATCCTGATATCAACCTGCCCATTGCATTTAGAACAACCTCGATCATGTACTATTCATCCCATCTCAAAATTTAAATCCTATATGTTCTATCTACAAAATTTCACACGTTTACAACTAACCTTGACAGTATAGCAATTCCTAGAAACATTCAAGAAGCTTTGAAAATTCCTAATTGGAGAAAAGCAGTGATGGAAGAAATGCAAGCTTTACAAGAAAAAAAAATGAAACTTGGGAAGTTGTGGATCTACTGAGAGGAAAAAGACCTGTAGGATGCAAATGGGTGTTCACTGTGAAGTATAAAGCAAATGGAACAATAGAAAGATATAAAGCTCGCCTTGTGGCAAAGGGATACACACAAACATATGGTATAGATTACACATAAACATTTGCATCAGTAGCCAAGCTAAATACAATATGGGTTCTCCTATCTTTAGCAGCCAAATTAGATTGGCCTCTTCAGCAACTCGACATGAAAAATGCATTTCTAAATGGAGAATTGGAAGAAGTATTCAAGACACTACCACCAGGCTTCTCCTTACAAGAAAAAAATTGAGTCTGTAAACTCAAAAAATCTCTATATGGCCTTAAATAGTCACCAAGGGCGTGATTCAATTGATTTGCTAAGGTACTAAAAGGACAGGGATATCACACTATGTTTTTTCAACATTTGAAAAGCAGAACGAAAACAATCCTAATTGTATATGTCGATGATATAATCCTGACCAGAGACAACATAGTTGAAATGGAAAGACTAAAGAAACAACTGGCAATGGAATTTGAGGTAAAAGACCTAGGACAGATATAATATTTTCTAGGAATGGAAGTTGTGAGTTCAAAAAGAGGTATCAGTATTTCACAACGAAAATACATTCATGATCTCTTATCAGAAACAGGTATGCTTGGGTGTAAACCAAGCAACACACCAATCGATACAGGAAAAAAGGAGGAAAACATTGGAGAATTAGTCGAGAAAGAAAGATATCAGCGACTAGTTGGAAAACTAATCTATTTGTCTCATACTAGGCCAGATATTGCATTCACAGTGTGGTAAGTCAACATATGCACTCACCAAATGAAACACGTATGGAAGCAGTGTATAAAATACTCAAGTATCTGAAAGGTTCTTTAGGAAAGGGACTATTCTTCAAGAAAAATGAGAGTAAAGGAGTAGAAGTATTTATTGATGCTGACTAGGCTGATTCTGCAGAAGATGGGAGACCGACAACTGGTTACTGTAGCTATGTATGGGGTAAGTTAGTGACTTGGAGAAGCAAGAAACAAAATATGGTAGCAAGACGCAGTACAGAAGCTGAATTTAGAGCAGTGGCCCAAGGAATCTGCGAAGCACTGTGGTTAAAGAAACTTTTGGAAGAATTACAAGTTAGTCTAAAACTTCCAAATTATACTGCGGCAACAAGGCAGCAATCATCTCATTGAATCTAGTACAACACAATTGAACCAAATATGTAGAAGTGGATAGACACTTTATTAAAGAAAAAGTCGAAAATGGAGTGATTTGCATAACTTACGTCCCTACAAAGGAGCAAGTAGCAGATATGTTCACCAAAGGACTATCTCGACAAATTTTTGATGAATTTATTTGCAAGTTGGATATGATCAACATCTACCATCCACCTTGAGGGGGAGTGTAGAAAACCGAGTAATTGCAAGAGATTAGGAATTATTTTAGAATAATTATTGTACCGTATTTAATTATTTCCATAGTTTGGTAGAATTATTAGCTTTCCTTGTTTAGGAGATTATTTTCTTTATTTCCTTCCACTTGTTTGTACATAAATATAGGATTCAATGATGAATAAAATTCAATTCACACATAAATTCATCATATTCTTCAGAATAGGTATGAATTGCTCAAAAAACAACTTAATCAGCCTCAAAAAGATCTTATCTAGACTGGGAATGTGTTGAACCGGCCTGAAACGTATTGGAGCTGAAATTGTCGAGAAATAGGACGGAACCACCTGGAAATAGGCTGGAATGACGTTGAAATAGGATGAAACGGTCTGATATAGAGCAAAAACAGCTCTATTCGCTGAATTTCAGAGTTCTGATGTAAAACAGCTGATAAGAAGACCAAAATTCAGGCATGTTGGAGAAATAAATTAACAGGAACCTGATCTAATACCATATGGAAATTTCTGAATTTCATTTCATTTAAACGTTATGAAGGCAGCTTGAATTTCATTTCCTTTAAACGTTATGAAGGCAGCTCTAATTATACAAAAAATCTAACCTAATTCTCTCATTTCCATTACAATTAAGCATAAAATTTATACAATTAAGCCTAAAAGTATTCCTAGTCAACTACAACTAAAACCATATTATGCACATTTTTTGCAATACCTAATGCACTCTTCCGTATGAATTCACGTGAACATTAAAAATATGAAAAGTTAACAGAAAGAGAAATAAAAATATTGGGGATGTATTACTGCACTCTTGTGTCCATGTACTCATACATGAATGTTAGAACTGTGGAAAATTGAAGACCAAACTAGTTATGTACAAGGTAAGAAGCTTGACATTGTATATGTGGACCTATTTTTTACTATGGTTAAATATTTTCATATAGTTGTCTTTCGTCTCACGCTAAGCTATAATTAATTTGAGCGAAGACAACTTTTATTTTTTAATGACTAAACCAAAGATTACCTTCTTGCATGACACAGTTATTGCTTGCCTAGGTGATTATATTTGGTTGATTCAATTCTAGTCATGCCAATTATCTTGTTTGGTTAATAATTCCATATTTTTCCTTACTTTTACATGTTTATTGTGCTTATTCTTCAAACACATCAATGATTTATCCCCTACATCCTGGCATAAAGCCCTACAAATATATGTCTAATCTATAGGTACCTATCTATCATCACATTGTCTGAAAGCTTCTCTTTTTTCAATTGTACCTCTTCTTATATTTTATTTATACGTCATTGTCATTTTCCATAAAGCATGAATTGTGTTGGCCCTTATGGGATGCTTATGTTTCTTTTTAATATCAATAGACTGTTTAATTATCACCACCTCTTCCACTGCTCGGCAAAGTTACATTTTGATTACTTTGTATGCAATAAATTTGTGTTGATTTTGTTTCTTAACGCGTGGATAAAAAGTCATCATAACTTCCCTCGGTAGTTAACTTTCTAGTTTGCTTAACAAATTCCATCTGTCAAACTCAGTGACCGGTGTTTAATGTGTGGTGGATTATGTGTCTTTTTGAAGGAAATCTTAGTGTAGTGTAAAAACAGCACGTGGCTCTTTAACCACTTGTCTATGGCCACAGGGTAAGGTTCCACTATGGGCATCCTGATATCTTCGATAGAATATTTCATTTGACGAGAGGTGGCATAAGCAAAGCTTCGAAAGCAGTTAACTTGAGTGAAGACATATTTTCTGGTAACTTCAGTTTGGATTTTTCTTCAATAGACAACAGACCGTCCTGCATTATTTGATATTTGATTGAGTCACTATCTTCAGGCTACAATTCGACTCTGCAAAATGGATATGTGACGCATCATGAATACATCTAAGTAGGAAAGAGGCGAGATGTCTGTATGAATCAGATATCTCAATTTGAGGCTAAGGTTGCAAATGGTAATGGGGAGCAGACACTTAGCCGAGATGTCTATAGGCTTGGACATCGATTTGATTTCTATAGAATGTTGTCCTTCTACTTCACAACTGTTGGATTTTACTTTAGTAGCATGGTAAGTGAGATGAATACTTACCCTACAGTTCTTTTGACCATGTCTTGTGCATAATTTGGTGTTCTTTGCTAATATATATATAGTTATTTAAATGACAATTATTATTTTAGATTAATGTGAGTATGCTCCGAATCAAGAATCTTTCTATAAATTGATTACCTTAGCAGTCCTTGTCAAATAATTTCACAATAAGGTTAAAAAGACGAGAGAATTTTTTTCCCCCTAAAAATGCCAATTTAAAATTAGGAAATTTTACAAAGAACGCTCTGTATTTAGGGCGTAATTATACTTCACATACTGTTTTTTCAAAAATTACCATTTAGATACTACTGTTTCATAAACCTTGACAAATAACATACTCTGTTAAATCTCCGTAGAAAAGGAAAACTTTGCTAAATGTATATATACGCTTAAGCAGTATTTATTTATGAAATTCCTAGTCATTTCACCTGTTCCCTTGTCATTTATGTCAGAGGGGACTTTGTAGTTCTGCAAATAAATATTTATTTATAGGAACAATAATTTCTTCTTATTTCATTACAGTGAAAATATACACAATAAATAGAGAATAAAACTTAGTCTCATCCTCTGATTTTGGAATACAAAAATATTAACTTCATAAACTTACTCTTTTAAATTAGAAAACTAGCTAAACTAGAAAAATTAGAAAACATAGAATTCAGGTAATAGCCTACCTGAGTCTTTTAATCTTCTTAGCATTCCTAGAATCCACGTGGCTTGATTACGGGTATTTCTAGATTTCTTCACTCCTCCTCAAGTTGGGTAGTAAGTATTTGTCATACCAAAATTGGAACTTAGTTCTTCGAAGTTCATCCGAGGAAAGACCTTGGTAAGAATGTCTGCAATTTGTTGGCAAGTTCAAATATGCTCAAGGGTCACGATCCTATTGTCTATTTTCTTCTTGATAAATTGACAGTCTATCTCGACATGTTTGGTCTGATCATGGTGAACGAGGTTTTTTTTGCTATACTTACCGCTGCATGGTTGTCACATAACATAAGCTTGTGTTCTTCCACATAAATGAACAATTTACTGAGGAGTCTTCTTAGCCATATTCTTTCACACATTGGATGGGTCATTGCTCTGAATTTGGCTTTAGCCCTACTTCAGGCAACTATAGATTACTTCTTACTTCACCAAGCACACAACGTTACCCCACAAAAAAGTACAATATCCTAAAGTGGATCTAAAATTTATAATTGATCTTGCGCAGCTAGCATCACTGAGAACCTCAAATTTCCTATTTATGTTTTCTTGAGAGGAGAGTCCCTTCGCTAACGTCATCTTCAAATATCTTAGGATTCCATTTACTGCCACCATATGTTTTACTGTAGGATCATTCATGAACTGGCTTACCACACTAATTGAGAAACCTATGTCAGGTTGAGTGTGGGAGGGATAAATCAATCTGCCTACTAGTCTTTGATATCGGCCTTTATCCACCGGAGGACTATCATTCTTGTTTCCAAGTTTGACTGAAGTTTGACTGAAGAATGCATGTGAGTATCTACTGGCTTGTATCTTGACATCCCTGTTTCTTCAAGGAGATCTAATATGTATTTGCATTGTGAGATTGAGATTTCCTTTTGTGATCAAGCCACCTCCATACCTAGGAAATATTTGAGATTTTCTAAGTCTTTGATTTCGAATTCTTTGGCTAGGAGCCTTTTAAGTCTATCCATTTCTTCTAAAAAATCTACAATGAGAACAATGTCATCTACATACACCATCAGGAGATTTTTTAATGAATAAAGTATGATCAACTTGACATTGTCGATACCCATATTGTTTAACCACTTTGGAAAATCTGTCAAACCAAGCTTGTGGTGATTTCTTTTAAATCATATAACAATTTTTTGAGTTTGTAGACTTCGTTAACTGTAGCAGATGTATCAAAACCAGAGGGAATCTCCATGTAGACTTCTTCTTCAAGGCCATCATTGACGAAGGCATTCTTGACATCTAACTAATAAAGAGGCCAATCCAAGTTAGATTCAAGAGAGAAGAGAACACAAACAGTGTTGAGTTTTGCTATAGGGGCGAAGGTTTCTTGATAGTCAGTTCCATATGAGTGAGTGTATCATTTTGCTATAAGATGTGTCTTCAACCTGTCTACACTACCATCAGCTTTGTGTTCGATAGTAAAAATCCATTTGTAGCCCGCTGGTCATTTTACTGATGGTAACTTGGTGATCTCCCATGTATTGTTCTTTTCCAGTTCTTGAATCTCCTCTAAGATGTCTTCCATCCATCTGGGTGCTTTGATTTCCTCGTGTATGGAATTTGGAAGGATCACCTCACTGATATTGCAGAGAAATGCACGAAAGTTAGGGGAAAGACCCTCATTAGAAATAAATTTAGAGATAGGGTGCTTAGTGTAATATCTTTCAACTTTTCTTAAAGCAATCGGTGTGTCAAGGTCCTCACTAGGTAACTCAATATCGATAGGTTCAGAGATACGGTGACTCAGTGATTGGTGAAAGATCTTACATCCTTTATCAAAGCAGTTGGTCTATCAAGGTCGTTATCAGGTAACTCAATATTGATAGGTTCGGTGGAGGTGTTGCCTTAAGAATTTTCAGGTTTGTCTAAACTTGGATTAGACTCCTGACTTTGATGATAGTGTGTCAGACGCTCTACTCCTCCTTATATCATTTTCTTCCTAGAATGTTGTGGTTGGGTTGTAGGGATCTAGATTAGGAGACATATGACTTGGGTTTTGTTGTGACTCGGGACTTGTAGAAACATCACTTATGATTTCAGCTTGAGGAGTCAGAAAAATTGGATTGGTGGTCATGGAATATTCTAAAGAAGTGACAACACAAGTAATGATGTATTATAACTGATATTTACGTGAGTAATTCTCTCCCTGAATATTAGTTTTGGTATAATATAGTTTCTTTTCACCGAAGGTAACATCCATGGAGTTGTAAACACGTCTAGTGATAGGGAAATAACATTTTATTCTTTTTGATTTGAGGAGTATCCAATGAATATACATTTCAGTGCTTTGGGATTATGTTTACTCCTACTGTGTGAATGAATGTGGACATACGTTGAACACCCGAACATTCTCATGGGAATGGTTGAGATAATTCTATTTTTGGGATGTGACATAAGAAGTATATGACTCTCAGAGTTTGAAAGTTTACTCGAGAGAAAATTCTATTTATGAGATTTGCTGTTGTTAAAACCGTGTTTCCCCAAAAATATTTAGGAACATAAGGAATAAACATAAGTGACCTAGCAAACTCAAGATGTCTATGTTTTTTTTTTTTTTTTTTTTTTTTATTTGTTGTGAGGTGTCAACGCAAGAGTTTTGATGTATTATTTTCTGACTTAATATATAATCATTTAGAATTGAGACAAAATATTCTTGTGTATTGTTGGTTTTTAACACTTGTACTTTTGTTTGGAATTGGGTTTGTATCATGCAGTTGAATTTTTTTAATAATTCACCAGCCTAGGACTTTTCTTTCATTAGGAATATCTATGTGACAAGAGCGTGATCGTCTATGAAGGAAATGAACCAACAAGTTCCAGTTATATTTTCAATTCTAGAAGGTCCCCAAATATCATAGTGAATTAGTGAAAAAGGATGTGATTGTTTATATGCAAGATTTGATGAGAATTTCTCACATGTTTTGAAATTTGACAAACTTCATATGAAAGGTTTTCAAATTTTTATTTCGGCATAACAAAGGAAAGAGCTTCTCAAGATACAGGAAACTTGATGACCTAATCGACAGTGATATTAATATCGTTTCACTATCATTATTGGAAGCAAAACATGAAAGAGTGTTACTCTGAAACTGACCAGGTTGGCAATAGTGATCACACCATGGACGTTACCTTCTTGGTCGGTTATCAGCGTTTGAAGATTGTTTGAATCCACGGGAAGCATGGACAGCAACTGTAGAGCCCGTTTCTTTTTGATGATTTATTTGTATAGAGCTTCATCTCCATGGCACTTCCACTCGTATACTTCAAACAGGTCAAGTTGTTGCCAGTGTCATTTGAGAGGTTGAAATATTGGGTGACAGATGAATCTCCTTGTTGTATGTCAAGAAGAGAGCTTTCAATAGAAAACAATTTTGAGGTATTCTCAAAGCTGGAAAAGTTTCTTTGGTGGCATCCCAAATTTGTTTTGTGGTACAATCGGGAAGAAAATTTTCTCCAATTTCGTCAGTCATAGAATTTATAAGCCAAGACGTTACCATGTTATTTTTGGGTTTCCAGATTTTGAATGCTGGATCTTCTTTGTTTGGAGTGGTCACTTCAGTGAGGTAATCATCTTTATTTTTTCCACGTACAAACGTCATCAAGGATTATGACCATTGGAGATAATTGTGACCATTTAATTTGTGGCCGGTGATAAGAAGAGGCTGTTATGAGAACCTCCATAGGAGCCGATGTTTAATGTTTCATGTGTGGGAATGACTTGAGATGTGGAGCTTTGTTTTTTAGTGGCAATCCCTTATTTTGTCATGAGAAAGAGACCGAGAGTGGAGTTGTGGAGAACGGAGAGAAGACGAGAAGGAGGAGGAAATGTGTCAGAAAAGCTCTGATACCATGTATTCTCATTCCAGTGAAAATACATAATGAATAGAGAATAGAACTTAAACTTATCCTCTAATTTGGGATGCAAAAATATTGACTTCCTATCTTGCTCCTTTAAATTAGGAAACTAGACAAACTAGGAAAATTAGAAAACATAGAATCCGGGTAATACCCTACCTGAGTCCTTTCTTAGCATTCCTAGAATCCATATGGCTTGATTACACGGATATTTCTAGATTTCTTCAGGATTGGAGTAATATTTCCATTGAAATTCTACTTGATCATGTTTTTGGAAGTTTTCCATCACAACAATAAGAGTATATATCAGATTATTTGGTCCAAAATGCTAATGCATGTTTAGTAATTCCATGTTTCCTGATTTTCATGTACTTAAATGGATTTCTATAGTTATTCTTCTAGTGCTAACAACTTTTAAGACTTTTTGATTCTTCTATTTTCTTTTGTGTATATGGTTCTACCATAATGCATTTTGAATAGTGTCCTTTCCTCTTTCTTTATTATTATTATTATTATTATTATTATTATTATTATAGTTGTTATTGTTATTATTATTTTTTGGTTTCATAGTTATGCTGCTTAAAAGTTTCTCTTTGCAATTAGATTTTAATTTAGAACTATTCTCAGGTTTCGGTGCTTACCATATATGTCTTCTTATATGGACGATTGTATATGGTCCTGAGTGGATTGGAAAGGCGAATTTTGGAAGAACCAACCATTCAGAGCAAGGCTCTTGAGGAAGCTTTGGTTGCCCCGTCTTTCTTTCAGCTAGGGTTCTTGCTTGTGACTTTATAAAGGATTTCTTACTGCTATTGGTGACTTTATAATTATGCAGCTGCAGTTGGCGTCTGTGTTCTTTACATTTCAGCTTGGAACAAAAGCACATTATTATGGAAGGACAATTCTGCATGGAGGCTCTAAATACCGAGGCACTGGTCGGGGTTTTGTTATCTGTCATGCCAAATTTTCTGAAAATTACAGGTTGTACTCTCGTAGTCATTTTGTGAAAGCACTATAGCCGCTTTTAATTCTGTTAAATGTTTACGAGGTCTATGGGCATTCATATCGCAGTTCTTCGTTATACTTCTTATCTTCAATTTGGTTCCTTGTTGCTTCCTGGTTATTTGCTCCTTTTGTCTTCAATCCATCTGGATTCGACTGGTAAAATACAGTTAATGATTGGAAGGATTGGAAAAGGTGGATGGGAAACCATGGTGGCATTGGGATTTCAGAAGATAAAAGTTGGGAATCTTGGTGGAGTAAAGAACAGGAACACTTGAAACACACTAATATAAGGGGTAGGGTTCTTGAGGTTATCCTTGCATTTCGCTTTTTCATCTACCAATATGGGATCGTCTATCAGCTTAAGATAGCTAATCAAAGCAAGAGTATTGTGGTAAAGATTACTTCATATATGTTTATATTCTTTTCCTTTATTATTATTATTATTATTATTATTATTTTATTTTTATTTTTATTTTTATTTTTATTTTTATTTTTTTTGGTTGTCTTCATTGATATGCTCATTTTTCTTGCATAAAATCATTTCCACAGGTTTATGGCGTTTCTTGGTTTGTCATGGTAGTTGCTCTTGTGGTCTTAAAGGTATGCATATTGAGTTTCAATGAAGGTGTACATATTGGTCAGGAGTCTCTTTATATTAGTGATTCCTGTCATAGTTAACAAGGTTAAAACTTCCAAATAAAAACTTCGAATTGGGAGGGCGATACACCTTGAGAACTGATGGGTACTAATAATTTGAAAAGGCCTGTGATGAACTTACTAATAATAAAAGAAGTTTTTTAGCCTTCATTTTATATTCTAACGAAATAAAGGGCACTTCACTCATGATTGCTTTGATTGTAGGACAGAGCCCTTGGATGGATTGCACATAGGAGTATTGCCTAAGAGGCATCACTTAATCCTGTTAACTTCACTTGTTCAGAATTTTATTCTGATATTGGTTTTATGTCTTTGCATACAACAGGTGGTGTCCATGGGCATACTAAAATTTGGTATGGATTTTCAACACATGTTCAGGATTTTGAAAGCACTGTGGTTCCTTGGGTTTTTTTATCAGTCATGACTGTATTATTTGTGGTTGCCAGCCTTGTTGTAACTGATATATTTGTGGATATCGTCGCCTTCATGCGTACTGGATGGGCCCTTATCCTAGTAAGTAAATATTTGTTCATGATAATCGACTCCAAATTTATTTGTTAAAAGGCTTAGTTTCTTGTTGTTCTGTTACATAAAGGTGATCCTTGTAATGTTATTAGTCTACATTTTCCTATAAACCTCAGATTGCTCAAGCATGTGGACCTTACCTGAAGGAGACTAAAATTTGGGATTCAATGATGGAGTTGTCAAGAGTGTACGAATGCATAATGGGGCTCCTTATATTCATGCCCATTGTTTTTCTTTCTTGGTTCCCAGTTGTATCATAATTCCAGACACAACTACTCTTCAACCAAGCATTCAGTCGGGGCCTCCAGATTTTGATGATTCTGTCTGGGATAAAAGATAAAAATGCATAATGGAATTAATTATATTCATGCCCATTGTAGTGCTGTCTTTATTCCCATTTGTATAAGAATTCCAGATGCGGCTTCTGTTTAACCGAGATTTTGTCGGGGCCTCCAAATTTCGATGATTCTTGCTGGGAAAAAAAAGACAAACATCATCTAGTTGATTACTCTTGTTTTCTCTTCTAAAATTCATGTCTTAATTATTTACCACCAGACTGGTGTTAGGTTAATTGTTGTTCATCAAAATCCCGCAAGCGTACGAATTTGTTATACAAGTAATAATCGTGATGAGAAAGTTATCGTCCCACAGAGAATAATGATCAATTCTAGTATATTTGATATATTTAAATTCATATTTATAACCAAAAGACAATTGAATGGATAGCTAACTAATTTTTATAACTAAAACTCGTGAAAACAATGAAAGTTGGTTTAAAAATCAAATGTGTGAATGTATTGGATTTTTGACATCACTAATCAATATTTAGTTCTAATTCTCAACTAGTAATAATTATCTCAATTCATGCAATTGTGACGATCGATAATTCTACTTTTATTTATTATTCTTTTCCAAAATATAATAAACATATGGTTACCACGAGATGATCATATTTCTAATCCGAATTCATATGGTAAACATGCATTGACATTTAGGATTATCAAATATGATTACACACGACACAAATATTATTTCTAACATTTATTGTCCGTTTGTTCTAATAACAATGTTCTACCTACTGTAAATTTTTCAACACTACGAATAAGTAATTTATTGTCCTAATGGTGCGTAAACTTTAAAACAATGTAATTATGCATTTTAATGAAATCACAATGCAAGTATTAACATAAAAACTAAAGTCTTAAATTAAAATTAAGAACTAAACAATTTTGTCATCCATCCAATATATACATGAAAAGATTTAGCCTAACATAATGTTGAGATTAAAGACATAAAAGTGGAAAGACATCATCAAGATTCGATGGAAGGTGATTAATTTTCAAGCTCCTTGCACAATTCTTGAAGAAAGTTGCACAAAAAGCTCAGCCCGCAGCCTTTCTTGGAATCCAGTGAGAAATCAATTTCTTATTTCCAAGCAGCTTTTCTATGGTTTTTCTTCCTCTCGGTTCCCGTGTGTATCAACGTGTATTAATCCCTCAATTGGTTGCCTTTTTGTCTATAGATTAGTCTCCAATTCCTTTCAATTTTTCGCCACAATTGCTGTACATATATATCAGCCAATTTTCTTTGCCTTCTTTCCAGCAGCTCTGTTCTTTTTTTACTGCCCAAATTTGGCAGCTTGTATGTATATATGTTGACCCCCAGCATCTCTTTTTGTATGTGTTTATCTCTAATTAATTTTCCCAGCTGCTGCCTTTTTTTAACACCAAAAAGGGACCAATTTTCTCTAGATTATTCTCCCGTTTTGCTTCCTTTAAGTTGGCTGCCACTGTGATTGAATTCCAAAGCGAAGACCCAAGAATTCTTCCCTTTCCTTTCTTCCCACAGCCTGCAATGCCCAACGCCAACTTTTATTTTCCTCCAAGCAGCTACCTTTTTAATTTCCCAACAACTCCGTTAGCTGCCTCCAATGTGTATATATAATAAAGTTCAACAGCCCTACTGTTACTCAATTTCTTTCTACCAGCAGCCGCCCAAATTCTCCTCTTTTCTTCCCCTAGCAGCCATTTTTCTTGACTCCCAAAGAAGACTATTTGTTTAGGTTATTCTCCCACGCCCTTTTTCTCCTCCTAGGCCCTAGCAGCCGTTTTTTATCTCCCTTTCATAAATCCCAAGGCAAGGCAGCCCATTTTCTACAATTATTGAGGTCCAAATATTGTTTTTCAGTTTCCATTTCCCCTTAGTGAAAATTACACAAAATCATAAATTAACTATCCAATATTCTAAAACCAGATTGAAAGTTTCATAATTCAAAAATCAGAAATTTTATTTTAATCAATTTTGTTATAAAATAATTTTTTTTACTAAAATACTCCAATATATACACATTACCAACCCTAATTATATCGATCAACATTTCTTCACTGTCTTTCTCTTAAAAGCCAAGCCGCCACCTGTTCTTCATTCTCTCTATACCCCTCCCCCATCCCACCTCCCTCATATCGTAATCAAATTCTTCTTCTTCTTCTTCTCTCTCTCTCTCTCTCTCTCTCTCCCCTCCCTCCATTATCAACCTAGCTGCGACGACAAGAAATAAAGATGGGTACAGAAATTGAACAAATTAAGGATGGATTAAAGAAAGGGGCAGGATTTAGCTTCTCCGATGACTTCATTCCAATGATGGTGTATTTTGGTGGTGGTGGCCGCGCGTTTGTGTTATGTGTTTGGGCTATGTTGATTGGGGTTGTGGCGGGGGCGATGGTTCAGGCAGCTGCGGGCGGTGGTCACAAGTGGTTTTGAGGTAGTTTTTGTGATAGTTTATTGAGGTGGTTTATTAGTGGTGGGTGGTGGTGCTATCGTTGGTGGTTCTACCCTCGACAATGTTGCGATTTTTGATTTATTTTTCAGCGGTGGTGGCTAGGTGAGGTTTGTGTAAGCAGAGGTGTGTTTCTGATTTGTTAACTGTGGATGGATATGATTTTGCAATGGTGGTGGTAGTGATGGGGCGATGGTGGTGCGATAGTGTGGGTATTGGTGGAGGTGGTGTTTTTTTGGTTGTTAGAGTAGAGTAGTGGTGGTCGTTTGTGTTTTGGTGGTGTTGGGGATTTGGGTGGTTTTGGAGCTAGTGAAGCTGGCAATGGTGGTGGATTTGGCGAGGTGATGATTGGTGGTATTCCAGTGGGTGGAAAAGTGTCTGTGACCAATTATGTTATGATCAGTAAATTGTTAATTTATAGTCGGTAAATAATGTGGCCGAATTTGTGACCATGACTAAATTTATAATAGGTGACAAAAAATTGTGACTTTGACTTACAATTGATTAAGTTGTTATTGAAAAATTAATCATGACCAATTAATCTAAAATTTGCAATAAATATATGAGTTGTGACCAATAAAAGTTTTGATTTTGTGACCAATGAATAATTAGTGATCTATAAAAAATTTTGTTCGTAACCGAAAAATAATGTGACCTATAAAAATTTTTCTTTGTAGCCGAGAAATAAGTTGTGACTAAAATTAATGCGTGACTAATTAATTTTCGAATTTGTGATCAATGAACAAATTGTAACCTGGAAAATTTTTGAATTGTGATCGTAAAATAATTTGTAACTTAAAATTTTTTATTTATGACAAAAAATTTAATAAGTTAGTAATTAAATTGTTAATTTGTGATCAAATTGTATAGATATGTGACCGAAATATATTTAATTAATAAAATAATTAAATCATAAATAAATTTTAATAAAAATTTGATTTTTGAAGTTTGAAACTTATTTTCTTAATTTTGAGATATGCCATACATAATCTCTTACTTATGAAATTTTCCCCTTCCATTTATTTGAGGTCCAATTAGTTACAATTTATCTTTCAAGGCCTCACTTTCTTATAATTAATGCACTATAGTCCTTCAATTTCTAGCATGTAGAGTTTGATCCCAAAATTGCATTTCTATCCGATTTTCGTCCTTTTCTCTCCAATTACTTCCAACGAGTCCATCACTGAAAACAAAAAGAAAATTAACCTAAGTTAAATATAAATTAATAATTTGATGATTTAAAAGTTTAATAATGTGGTATAAATAAGTGCACAAATTGCACTTATCAATTGTTTACAAAGATTCATCATATATGATGTATACTGCCTAGGTATAGTTGGAAATAAAGATGAAAGTTTCCCACTTTAAAGCTACTGAAAAATTCTTATGATACCATTTTAGATATAATATGTTGAGAAATGGTTATTCAAAATCAACAAATTAAGCGTTGTATGAAAAGGAAGCAGGAGGCCATAGGGTTGGCCCATGCGATCGCATAGGCTAAATGCCCATGCGGTCACATGGGCGTATGCAGGGCTTTAGGCCCTGTAGCTGATATAACCATGTCCAGTCATGGTCTATAAAATAGTGGAGTCATGTTCAAAGAAAAATATATGAAAAACATTTGACAAAGATTGTTTATATAACTTATTGATGAAATCATTGGTTTCTTTACTCATATTCAAATTTCCCTATGTGTTATCATTGTTTTGGTAGAAAATACTTAGTGCTTTGGTATTTTCTACAATAAGGCTTGATTAATCCTACAAATCATTTGTCGAAAAACCCTTTAAGCATCTTATACAAACCAAAGATGGGGTAAATATCGTTTGAGGACAAAAGATCACGTGTTCAAGCCTTCAACATTAAAGTTAGTTACTGATTTGTTTTTCATTGTTGCTGATTATTACTTTTGGTTTCTTCTTCAACCCTCCATTCTCTCCAACAATCTCAAACGATATTTCTGCGATGGAGAGTGAAACAACAATAGCGACCATTAGTGAAAGAAATCTGGAATGCATTGGAAAGTAAGTACTAAGCGAAAGAAGAATGTACTAAGAAATTTTTTATTTCAAGGTACTGTGACTTTAAATTTCTTGAAAATATCCCCCTATTTCCCCAAGTACATGAATTGCAAGTAATTGTCAACATACTAAAGGCAGTGAAAATTGAAATCTTGGAGATCTTCCAAGTAGGGGCTATAATTGCTAAACTCTCGGGGACTTAGAAATGATACTAGAAGAAGATCATGCATAGTTTCGAAGATTATTCTTTGGAACAATTGCAAAAGCATATTCGGATTGAAGAGGAATCCAGATTGCAGGATAAAAGTGAAAACCTTTATGAAGGAACTTCTAAGGGCTATGCAATGGAGAAAACTGAACCGCTTGCGAAATCCAATCGAAGAAAGCTTTCGAAAAACTTCAATAAGTCCAAGAAACAGACCAAACGAAGATGTTTTGTGTGTGAAAAAATTCATCACTACGCGAAAGAATGTAAGCACTGGAAATGAAACAACTTTGAGGGTAAGGTAAATTCAATCCAATAGGACAAAATTGTGGTCACCTTAAGTGAGATAAATACAATCAAGGGAAATGTTCCTTGGTGGTGGTATGATACTTGTGTCACTGTACATGTATCATATGACAAATTTTTATTCAAAACATATCACGAGATGGATGGAGACCAAGAAATACAAATAGGTAATGAGGTTCGGTTCAAAGTGATTGGAAAGAGAAATGTTGATATCATCTTCACTTCCGGGAAAATCGTTACTCTTATAAATGTACTACATGTTCTGGATATGAATAAGAACTTAGTAAGTGGTGATCTCTTAGGAAAATCGGGCATCAAATGTGTATAAATTCGGCAAACTTGTATTATCCCTAAACTAAAAATTTATTGGTAAAGGCTATTCTAGTGAAGGAATGGTCAAACTTTGTACCATTGACAAAGAAATTAATAAAGTTGATTTTGCTTATTCTGTTGACTTATATACATTATGGCATGCTAGATTAGGTAATATTGGTAGAAGTACTATGAAACGAATGAAAAAGTGTGATTTGATTTCATATGATGAAAATAGTGAATATAAATGCAAAACATCTATGGAATCTAAGATGATTAAAAAAACCTTATCAAAGTGTGAAAATGACCTCTAGGATCTTAGAACTTATTCATATTGATCTATGTAAAATGAATGACATGTTGACTAGGGGTAGAAATAGGTATTTTATTACCTTTATCGATGATTGCACTAGATACACGTATGTTTATTTGATAAAACATAAACATGAGGCTTTTAACATGTTTAAGGTATATAAGAATGAAATTAAAAATTATTTAGGAAAGAAAATAAAGACCTTAAGAAGTGATAGAGGTAGTGAATACTTTTTCTAGTGACTTTAACTTATTTTGTGAACAACATGGCATAATCCACCAATTTTCTGCACCTAGGACACTCGAACAAAATAGTTTAGTTGAAAGAAAAATAGGACTTTAGTATAAATGATTAATGCTAAGCTTATATATGCTAAGTTGCTATTTAATTTGTAGGATAAAGGTTTATTAAGTGCATGTAAGATATTTAATAGGATTCCTTCTAAACATACAAAAGTTTCTCCTTATGAATTGTGGAAATGAAGAAAATCGAACATTAGATACTTCAAAATATGGGGTGTCTTGCTTATTGCAAGAACACGAACCCCAATAGGACCAAATTGGGACCAAGAGGCATCAAATGTGCCTTTGCTGGATATGCTAACAATAGCAAATCTCATAGATTGTTGAATTGGAAGATCAATGTGATTATTGAATCTAGTGATGTAGAGTTCTTTGAGGATTCACTATCTTCGGATAATGAATTGAGAGAAAATCTTGAAAATATCTCTAACTCAAGTGGAACACGTGATGAAATATCTTCTAAAGAAATTGATGAGTCTAAGGAACCACGAAGAAGCAAGTGAACTCGGGTTGAGAAGTCTTTGGGATTGGATGAAATTGATTTTCAACGTATATCATTTTATTTAGTTGAATCTAGTGATGTAGAGTTCTTTGAGGATTCACTATCTTCGGATAATGAATTGAGAGAAAATCTTGAAAATATCTCTAACTCAAGTGGAACACGTGATGAAATATCTTCTAAAGAAATTGATGAGTCTAAGGAACCACGAAGAAGCAAGTGAACTCGGGTTGAGAAGTCTTTGGGATTGGATGAAATTGATTTTCAACGTATATCATTTTATTTAGTAGAGGGAAACAAGTTGAATGTTGTAAGAACAATTCTTTTTGTTCAACAAGTAAAACCCGACCCTAAAACTTATAATGAAGCTATAACTTCTCTTGATAGCATCTTTTGGAAAGATGCAATTAAAGACAAAATGGATTCGGTCAAATAATACTTGGGAACTTATCGATTTGACACCAGGATCCAAACATATTGGATGTAAATGTGAAAGAAATCGACTATTTTGACACCATATACTAGTAGCCAAAACAACATTGATTAGGATATTATTTACATTAGCTTCGATACATGACTTGTATATTCACCAAATGGATGTCAAGACAGCATTTTTAAATGGGAATCTCGATGAGGAGGTCTATATTTAACAACCAAAGGATTTGTTCTACCTGAAAATGAACATGAGATGTGCAACTTGGTAAAATCATTATACAGTTTGAAGCAGGCACCTAAGAAATGGAATGAGGAGTTTGACTTAACAATAATATAATTCGAGTTTAAACACAATAGCGTAGATAGATGTTTATCCGACATATATAAAAGAGCGAAACTTTGCTGAACACGTGTCGCAATTTCACATCGTCTTTCTTTTACTTTTTTTTTTTTTTAATTTCATCGTTTCTCCATTTTCCCTCGCTATCGGCCATATCACTTTCCTTCTCCATTTTTCCACATTATCACCATACCTCTTTACTTCTCCTCCATTTCCCCAACACAATCACCCATTTCACCCAAGAATACATGATTTCTGCATGGTGCTACCCTGATTCATGAATTAAAGTTTTTTCTCTCATTCTATACCCAAATTATAAACTTTCTCTGGACATTGATCAAGATTTTAGCTGCCTCATTTGCCTACTTCAAGGTAATGATTTTATGAAATGAGTGTAATCTTGAACTCATACAACCCATTACTCTCTTCAATGCTTAAGTCTCATCATTTCTTTTTTCTGAGTTCATTTGTATGTAAGTATGTTTTTTCGATTTTTTGTTCTTTTGAATTAATCTTCATTTTTGTTAAGTTTTCATTTGATTACTGTATTTATACGGGCATAGTATTAATTTTGTTCGAAAATAACTTCCGGATAATGGTGAATCAGCTGATGGGAATAATGATGCTTGACTCATTAGTCAGATACTAGGTCTGTGCTCTTCTCCGACTTCATTTTAAAATTTGAAATCTCTCTTTTTTTTTTTAATATATATATTTCGTTTTTCGTTTGTGTTTTAGGACGGTGGAATTTTTTTTTAATAAATGAAAACCTGGCTGGGAGAATAAAAATAATTTTTTTTAACAAAAAAGCAAAAAAAAAAATTAATAATAATAATAACAACATTTTTTAGGCTTAAAAAAAAATACCACGGATCAGAGCAAATTTGCTCTGTGCGCACACGGAGAATTTTTTTTTAATTATTATATATGCTCAGTCAGATTTTTTTTTATTTTTTTATTTTTTTATTTTTTACTCAACCATCCTTATATTGCACAAAAATCTACTTCCATCCTATTTTTCCATTTTCCTATTCAAATCAGATTCTTTTAACACACAATTTTTTATTTTTATTTTTTTACGATTTCATTTGGTTAAATAAAAACTATCTCTTAGTAGGATTTAGTTGCTTAATTTGATTAAATGAAAACTATCTCTTGGTAGGATTTAGTTGCTTAATTTGATGGGATATCTGGGATGAATTAATAGTTTTTTTCTTTAGTATCATGTCCTGCAAATTTGCCATTTATAATTTTCTTAACATATTTTTCTTGTGGTTATAATAGACTAACGGTGGGTGGGTTGTATCATATTACCGATCAGTTAGGTAAATTAACTCTTTATTAAAGATTTATAGAATTTAAGGGAGAATATAATTTAACATGGACGTAGAGGGAAATGTGAGATAGGTTGATGGTCAAAGCTCATATTTTATGAATATAATTTTGATTGTCTATATTACTTTTAATTTTTTATAGCTTTTGTATAGGAAATTATAGCAGCTTGAAATTTAAAGGTCCATTTTCTGTGAAATTGATTTTCTTAGAATTAGTTGTGAATGATCATTTTAAGTATTGATGCATCAAAATTCAAAGACTATTTTCAAGGTCACTATTCTTTTTCCCTCATTTTGGCATTGTTGTGTTGGTTAGCGTGGTTGTAAGAAATTATTGCATTGTATATGATGGGTTTTCCTTGGACTATAGGACATTGTTAAGGAGAGTGGGCTTCTTGGTGATGATTCCAAGAATATCTAGGAAATGATAGTTCAACAACTAAGATCAAAATTGAGGTAAATATTATGTTCTTAGGCTAAAATGCACTTAATTTATTTTTTCAGTATCATATGGTTGTTTGTGTGTTCAAGAGGGGAAGGAATTTCCAATTTTCTGCAATATGAATTCACTTTTTTTATTTTTTATTTTATTATTATTTTGAATTTCAGGGAGGTAATCTTGAGATTTTTACCCAAATTCCGATGGAATTTTCATGAGCTAAGAGGAAGAATAAAGGTAATCCCGTCTCCTTCCAGTATTATTATGATTTATTTGTCGTTTTATCAATGCATTTATTAGTTTGTTTTTTACGCTGTATATTCTTTTTGGATCTTTTCTAAAATAAGTGGACTTGTTTTTCCCCTTTGAATACGAGTGGTTCCTTTAGATCGCGGCAATTCAGTTGGAATGAGGTGGTGGTTGAAGAAATGAACAAGCTAATGGAGCAGCGGAAGAGGCTTTCAATTCGCGACCTGTGAGCAAATTCGACAAGAATTTATCTGCTGCTGCAGAATTGTCCATAAACGTCTTAATGAACTTTATTTTTTATTTATATTGTTATTGAAGTTCTAAAATCACATATGCAAAAATTAGTTCCTTTTAGCTGCTAAATGTCGCTGTCTATATAATCGTTTAATCTAGATAGTTACTAAATAGATAGGAACTCACTTTCTGTTTTTTCTATCATTTCATTTCTTGTTGGATGAGAATTGATGACTCGATGAGTTGTTAGATTCTTTACTTTAGGCTAAACTAAGAGAGGTGCCTTCATTGGAGGGACATGTTCTTTTGACGAAACTTAGCGATGCATTAGAATGTTAGAAAGGATGTCTGGGGAGGTGACAAAGAAGATGTGGAAAATGATATTTCTATGGTTATTATCTTGTTACAAACTGAAGTTTTTAATGTGTTTTTGTTTAAATTCCTTAGTGCCTACTGTTCATTATATGGGCTATTTGAAAATCATTTTTCTACATTGAATATGTTTTACATGTACCTATTGTCAATAGTAACTGGGAAAACTCAACAATACATTACATTTGAACTTATTTCATTCTTTTCGAACACAATACAAGTTGAAAATTAATTCAGCACTTTCTTCTACCTTGTTAGATATCCCTTGGATCTTTGCGACCTTTTCAAAGCAAAGATTCAACGTTACTGCCGCCGCCATCGTCAATGAATTTGATTCTGGAAATGACAATGCACTAATTAGGACATGGAATTCTTTGGATTCTAAAATGTACTCCTCTTTTGTCAGAGTATTGCCTATGGACTCCTCCCTTTCTTTGTTTTTCGCTTACACGCACACACACACACGTGCATATGATAATTACAAGTTTCTCAAAAGGGTTGAAGCTCATATATACTTGTGGAATTTGTGTTTCTAATTTTTAATACAAAATATAGAAGATTTTGAAGTGCCTCTTGATTATAATGTCATACTCTTCCAGCTTGTTCATTTGGACCCAACACAATTGATAGCGTGGACTTCTACAATCTAGAAAAAAATATCTTGGTCTTCAAAAAATATGGATGAGAAAGCACTAGACTTCCAATTGAGCAAGGGTGAAATATCTGACAGTTCCATTTATGCTGCTAGCAAAGCACTCTTACCTATTTTAAGTTGGAATGTTTGTTTTAGATTTTGACCTTGATATTTCACTGCTTCTAGGTATAACAATATTTTTGTTAATGTCACTATGCATATTAGTAAAAGTTTGAGATAATCTATCTTGTTAAACAAACAATATAGATGAGACTACCACAATGTCAAGAGAACTAGATGTTACGGTTTTGGTCCAAGTTGATATATCAAAATTATATTTTGTATGCTAAGTACCACATCTATGAAAAATTATAAACTATTCGATTGGGAATATTGAAGTTTTCACACTAACTATTGTTCGTCATAGGGATTAGTTTTAAATAATATTATGCTTGGTTTGCACGATTATTTCAAATTGTACGTATTAATTGAGCTTGCAAATAATGGACTCTTTCCATCGTATATATTCATTCTTATAATGATATTGTTGATGGGTGGATTCAAAGAACGACAATATTTTTTTGCAATTTTCTTGCAGGTGTTTTTTGGTCTACTTTATTCAATTTTAGTTTATAAAGTACTATCGTATATATCCTTTCAACAACCACCATACACTTATATTTAAAATTCACCAAATAACGTGCAATGCACGTTTTCCTCAATAGTATTCTAAAGTATGTGATGATTATGTGACATTTCTATGCTTATATGTTGACGGCATATTGATTATGAGAAATCACATGGACGGTATGCAGTTCAATGCACAAAATCAAGCCTATGCAATAAGTAAATTTAGCAGGTTTACTAGCAATCCAAGTAATGTTCATTGGAAGGCCATTGGGAGAGTCTTTGGATACTTAAAGAAAACCAAGAACTTAGGCCTACAATATACCTTGGGTTGGGTGTTCACTCTAGGAGGAGGTGTCGTGTCTTAGAAATCAAAGAAACAGACATATATAGCACACTCGACTATGGAATCCAAATTTGTAGCACTATCGAAAATCAGGAAAGAGGTTGGGTGACTTAAGGATATCTTTTATGAAATACCTTTGGAATCGAAGAATTTCTTCAATACCTATCATGTGTGATAGTCAAGCCACATTAGCAAAAGCATACAATGAGGTATATAATGAAAAGTCTGATCATATGAATCTAAGACATGACTATATAAGGAAATTAATCAAATATGGAATAATTTCCCTAAATTATGTAAAGTCAATTGAGAATTTAGCGGATCTTTTGACTAAACCTCTAAATAGAGATTTAGTGGCGTCTACTTCGAGTAGGATAGGGTTGAAACTCCTTAACTAAAAAGATCCACCAATGACAAGAACACTACTTGTCGTTACTCAAAAAATAATCCACGAGTTCAAAGGGAAACCCTATCATAATTTAATTAATGCTGATTGTTATTGAAGTGAGGGTTAAGCTTTATACTCTTAATGGAATTCAGTGCTATAACACAAATACCTCTAAAAGTAACAAGGGCACTGGAAGAACTTCACCTAAACAAATTTCGAGTTGTGCCGCCTCTATAGAGAGTTGGAGTTTCTCTTAAAAGTTTGTTGAAAATGATAAGGGCAATGCCATAATAATGATAAGCGAGTTATGAGGAACTTGAGAACATGTAGTATTTGTGTGTGTTCATACCGGTATTGTTACATGGAGTAACTGGTTCAAAGCTTCGCACTACCTTTGATTTCAACTTTACCTTGTGTGAATTACGCTATGGTTAAATTTAAGTCGAAAGATATCTAGTCCTTATGCATAAGTATCATATACTTTGAATATGAAACCTTATTAATTTTGAACAATTGAGTGATTGTTGAGAAATGGTTGTTCAAAACCAACAAATTAAGTGTTGAATGAAAAAGAAGCGGAGGGCAAATATTGTTTGAAGACAATAATCACGTGTTCAGGCCTTCAACATTGAAGCTTGTTACTAATTTGTTTTTCATTGTTGCTGATTATTACTTTTGGCTTCTTCTTTAACCCTCCATTATCTCCAACATGATACGGACATTTTTCTATGCATTGCACATTCATTCATATCCAGTTGGGAGTACGCATCCATAAAATTAGTGTTTTAAAAGGCAAAAAATTGCAGGAGCCTAGATGGGCCTAGAAATGAGGCAGAAGCCATGAGCAAAAAGTCTAAGATGTTGAAAAAATGGTCAATTCTATTTTTGATTGCGGCATAAGCATGAAAAGGCGAGCCTAAGCATCGAAAGGCAGGCTATGGGTTAAAAGTCTCGTGGGTTTTTAAAAAAAAAAAATAAAAATCCCCATCCAATTATTTTACTTTTCAAAGTTAAATAAATTAATTAAATTAAAGAAATAATTAATAATGGTGAATAATTGAAATAAATATTAAAATAAGAAATACATTATTATTTAGACTTGTAAGGCTGGACCCCCTAAATGACTTTTTTTTTTTTTTCCATGGAAACACATTGATAAATTGGACTAGACTGAACATTAGTGCGCAAAACGAAGAACCAAAGTATAAAAAAGAAGTAACATTAAGTCCCGATTTGATATTCATTAAAACAAAACTCCATTTTTCTTAAATTTATTTTCAGCCACACATTCTCATAATAAAATGTTTTGTACTTAAATTCAAAAAAAAAATTCTTATTTTTTGACCACACATTTTAAAAAATATATATACTATTCTAAAACTCATTTTTCATTAAAAAAATTTAGAGGTTGTCAAACAAGGGCTAAAGAGGGAAAGAAAAATCAATTTTTTGGTGTGAATGAGCCAGAGGTGCACCTGACGTTCTCCCCCAAATCCCAGTCATGACTTTTTAATTAAGACAACTAATTATTATCAATAACTAAATTGTCCGGCCACTAGCCGTTGAGAAAATCTTTACGACTTAAGCACTAATGAACAGAAAGATGATAATAAGACCGTTTATAATTATGAGAAAATTTTCTCGAATCTTATTTATAATATTGTCAACTCTTATTCAGTAATGTGTATCAAAATCTCAGACCTTCGCCCAGCAGTATACCAGCGATGTAACCTATGCCCCATCTGCATTGTGCAGCATACATGAAATACACACAAGAACTAGCACAGAGAAAGATGAAGTGGATTTGGTCAATGAAGAAACCGAGCAGAGTTTGGCTGCCATGGAGGTTCTCCACTTCAATGAAATGGAAGGGTGTTAGTTTTCAAATATGGCTAGTTGATGATGTTATTTTCAAGATTGTTTATGTGGTAGAGGCCATTTTTCTTGTTTCTACTTTGTGCTTCTTCTACCCCTGCTGTGGTTGTCATTTCTAGTTTTATTAGTTTATTCTTTTGAAAAAATTTTGACCAAATTCAGTCCACTTAATTAATTAGTCTTTATTCTTACATATATAATCAATTGTATTTTTTTCTAGTGAATTTTGTGATCTTTTGTTATCATTTGGTTTGAGCCTGAGAAGGAACAACAAATTGTAATCTGTAAAAGGAGTTGAATTCTTGAAGTGTACCATTTTTTATTTGAGATTCTTAAAGATTTTCCATTCGTTTTCTTCCAGGCTAGATGGATTAAGTTTTTAGTTGAAATAGTTCGAAAGAATATCACAGTTGGTGACTATCATTAGTTTAATTCTCGTAGTCATTCATTCATGATAATTGGTACACTTTCCATTATAAAAAAAATAAAAAAAAACACTTTCGGTCCAGATGTTATGTAACGCCCCAATTTTTTCATTAAACATAAACACGGGAACGTTACGAAAAACTCACTTTTCTTTATTTATAATGCGAAACTATATAAAAATAAAATTCTTCAATAAATAAATAACTGTAACATTTAAATTTAAATAATTGAAAGCGTATCTAACCATAAACATAAACTCCTAAATAATTCAAATAATACGTTCTAAATAAAATTAAACAAATTGCTAAATTTAAAACAGCAAACTTATTTCTTTTTCTCTGTTCTTCATTCACTTGGCAGCCCGCATCACCAATTCTCCACTGCTCCAATCGACCCGAACTAATCTGTAAAATTAATGTAAGAGTGAGTATTTTAAAAATACCCAGTAATATACGTGCAAATTTCCATACACAGATATATAACAAATAAATAATACACTTCATATCGCTCTTCTTTTATGGAGTATATCGATGACCAAGCGACACACCCATCTTAGGTCCTCTTAATTTCCATGTAGAAATTTCATATCTCTTTCTCTAGAACCCGAAGGTCCACTAGCATTCCATGCATATTTAATCGCATATAAGAGCATAAGGAAACGTAAACACTTTGCACATAAATGTATCTTACCTCGTTGAATCTACAATATGTTGAAAATCGTTCCTCCGCTTTGAAAGTATGTGATTAAAATACTCGATGTAAGAAATTCTATTTCTAATGCTGCTTTCTGTCTTCCTTTTTCTCTCCTCTCTCTCTCTCTCTCTTTTATCTTTCTCTTTCTCTATTTCATGTGTGAATTTTTGGTGTGGTAAAATGTGGGATTCTAGCCTACTATTTATAGATGTAGACTAGAGTAGAAAATAGGTTTATCTTAACCAAAAGATTTTTTACCTGATTTGTACTAGGCCTTTTTGTTATTATCAAAAAGAAAATAGAGATGTGGTTTGTTATCAAATGCATGCCAACGTAAAGAAACATGATAGCTAAATGAGACATCAACTTTTCAAACTCTAATATGATTACATCAAAGATATCTTCTATCATAAATTCTGAAATCGGCAGCTAGCTTTTGACTTTGTTTAATATATTCATTCTTTGTACACATACATGGCTGTTTTGAAAAATCATCTAAATTCAAATGAGTTTGAGACTATCTACAATACTATATTTGCAAATAGAAAATTTATTTGCCATCACTTATCTATTATAATATAGTTTATCTTCCAAAATAAATGCTCCAAAATAATTAAAATTCTATCTTATTTTAATAAATATTATGTTTAAACAAAAGGTAGCCTAATTAGTCAGCACTGCCTATAATATTTAATTAAAGGGAATTATATTAATTCCTAATTCTATTTAATCTTGTTTCATTATTTCATGACGGCTTTTCCCGTAAAATGCCTCAATCTAGTATAATCTACAGTTATTTTTCCCTTATCTAAACATCACGTGGAGTCTATCAACTCATAAAATCAAGTAATTAAATAATACTAAAATAATTAATCCCTAAAATCAAGGAAACCTACCCTTCTTTTTCTCCAAAATCAAAGCAAATAATTATTAAAATAAACCTACTTCTTTTTATTCATAACCATTTCTATACGTACGCACCATACAAAATTAAGACAATTCCATGTACACGTGTCAACATCACATCTTCCTTCCAAGTTTTAATTGAATTTGAAAACCAATTTCTTCAAATCGAAATTTCTTGGTGCTGGGTTATCCAAATCGACTATTTCTCGAGCCTAAAATTCATAATTAAATACTGGCTATCCAACGAGTATAATATTAATATACTTATATTTACTCTATCGAAATTTAATTATTTGACTCAAAGTATAAGAATTTAAAATATATTACCTCTTAGTCCCTCAACTTTTGAAATAATATAATATAGATATTAAATAAATTTTTATCAATTTTTTATTATTATTATTATTTTTTTTGGGATGTTACATGTTAGGCTGTTGAAAACTAAGAATACTTGGAACCGGTAGCTTTATATCCTAACCTTTCAAATTCTTGGATGAAATGGTTCGTACAATCAAGATGATTTATCATTGGTCTTTACATAGGTGATGATAGTGGGATCGAACTTGGGGTGCGCAAGAAATGGGGTGGTGGTGGATGGCATCAATATTTGTGCTGGTAGAGGTGGTTGCCGGTGCTGATGAAAGGTGATGGTGGTAGTAAATCGCTCTGCTCTGAGTGTGTAGGCGGTATAGTGGTGGCGGAAAGCGTCAGGCAATGACGTTTTTCGTTCGATAATTTACTGATGAATTCTCAATTGTAAAACATTTTGGTTTGCTATAGAACTGCATAGTTTCATGTAAAATAGTTCATAGATTAGATAGATGGCTAATTTTGCATCTCAAATATACAAATCCGAGGCTCTGCAGAAATCCCTATCCAGTATAAATCCGGCATCCAAAATCCTCAATACAAAATTTACAAATTTGATGCTCCAGACCACAAATGTGATGTCCACACAATGGCGGAGACAGAAATTTTTCAATGTAGGATCAAAAACTAAGTTATAATTTTTTTAAAACAACGTAACACTAAGAGGGAGTTGAGAATTGAAAGATAAGAAGAGAGGTTGTCTGGTACCAAATATTTGAGCTTGCCATCAGCGTCGACGAGTTGAGCAGTGGTAGAAATTAAATTTTTATGGCATTAACAAATCTTAGATCTCATGGACGAATAAGAAATTAATTAGTGATTTCAAATTTTGGCCTTTGGCCGCGCTCAAAAGATTGAATAAGTAAGAGACTAGAAACAGAAAACTCAAAATTTTGTGATCAATGAACTCCACATGACACCATTTGGCTTCGCCACTATGTCCACATAAACTACATGGAAAGACTGGTCGAGTCCCAAGTTTCAATTAAGCAGAGTTGCATATCGAGGCCGAAACTAGTTTACTGTAGCAG
>NC_036242.1:3227450-3228946 GCF_002742605.1 Olea europaea var. sylvestris | reverse complement strand
CCTTTAATAGGAATGACCATTTTAAGGTGGAACTTATGGATTCAATACCGATTTACCATCATTGAACATTTCCTAAGTAAATCCCAATTTTTCGCACCGTACAAGAGGCTTCCTCCAATTTGAACCATTGTTGCCAAACATTTAAAGGATAGCATATCACATTTTCTTTATTATTATAATCTGACCGAATTTTTTGAAATTTTGAAAAGAATTGTTATTTCTCAAATTATTTAATTTTAGAGAGTGTTTCAATTTTTCCCTTGGAAAAAAAATACCCTATTTATTATATTAAGTAACAATTGACATGCCATTTTTTATTCCTCAAAGTATTTTATGGGTGAAGTGGTGAACGCGGTTCGATTTGGACGGTTTGTATCATGTTTTTAACTCTAACTATTTGATGATCTGACCATTTTATTTTTCAAACCAAACCATTATTTTAGGTTTAGTTCAATTTTAATTCGCGGTTTATCTATTAACATTATAGTAACATGTTTAAAACAAGTTAACATATAAGTTTATATCGACTACTAAAGATTGCAAAGCCATAAGTGAGAAAAAAGAAGTTCAGTTAGCTACAATCAATTCTATTAATTTATACAAGAGATGAATAGATGGATCATGATTCATGAATGTTTACACTTATTGATTTACAGATGAATGTGTACGCTGCTCAATGATGAAAGACAAAGGAATCAATATTTAAATAAAGGTCAGAAAGGAAATTACATCTATATTTCCCATAAATTAAATTTTACTTGAGTTAATTATTTTAACTAAATTAAACATGATTTTGTGTGTGTGTGGGTGTGTGTGAAAGAACGTTAAAACAAAAATATTGTATATTTAATTTCAGAATTAAATTGCAAATAGTAAAGCTAACAACCTCAACTAAAAATTAAAAAAGAAAATATTTTTTATGTTGGAAAATAATAAATAATATTATATTATGATTGATCACAACTTATTTATGAGAAGATGACATCTAAGAATTTCCATTTCTCATTTTATAATATTGAAAAAAAGGTTAAACATTTTTTCCCTGTATTTCTCTATACATAATTAATTAAGCTATAATAATGTTTTATTTATGTGAGTTTGAATTTAAAAAAGATGTAGATAATAAATTTTGTATACTTCATATTTTAAAGAAGATAATTAAATAAAACTTAATTATCTTCTAGTAATAAAAATTTCAAGCAATACATATTTAAACAAACATGGAGTAAAAATGTTGCAAAAGTTTTATTAAATGACAATTTAGTTAGTTTAGCTATCTATAATGACAATTATGTGAAATTTTCTATTTTTTCGATAATTATGCTCTGTAATTTATATTTGTTGTATCATATTTCAACAACTGTACTACATTGTCAAAGGATTTTGGCAGGGTTCTGTACAGATACACGTTCGGTAAAATTTCGAAAGTATACAGAATCATTGTCAAGTAATAGTTTGATGAAATAGAGTGTCGTCCCATAGAAAATAAATTTTAC
>NC_036242.1:3171684-3226827 GCF_002742605.1 Olea europaea var. sylvestris | reverse complement strand
ACCAATCAGGGGCTGAAATGTAAATTGTCTTGGCTCTTTTCCCTGTACATGGGGCTTATCAGTACTAAAAAACAGCTTTTCACCTACGGAAAATTACCAACGAATTACATTCGTTGGTGATTAGAAACGGATTATCTTTTGGTAAAAGTAATTTACTTTTAGCTACGATAATTAACAACGGATTTTTCGTTTGTAAAGATGATATCTCTTTACTAACCGATAGTTCGTGTCTAATGTAATCGTTTAACATTTGGATCTTCCTCCAACGGATATTTCGTAGGTGATGTACTGAATATTACCAACGGATTGCATCCGTTGGTAATTAGAAACGGATTATCCTTTGGTAAAAGTAATTAACTTTTAGCTACAATAATCAACAACGGATTTTTCGTTGGTAAAGATGATATCTCTTTACCAATGGATATTCCGTGCCTAATATAACCGTTTAACATTTTGATCTTTTAGCAACGAATATTCCATTGGTAATGAGAAACGGATTATTCGTTGGTAAAAATAATTCATTTATCCCACATCGGAAGTTTACAATAATATCTTTGTAGTTGCCCTCTATAAATTTGTGGTCCAATAAGGAGTTAAACAATATTTTGGCCTTTCAATTCAGTTGGCTAAAAATAAAAAAATTTATAATTATTAAATAAATAATAATAACAACAACAATAATAAAAAATAAATAAATAACTTTTTTACCATACGATTATTTACAATATTGATTTTTACCAATTGTAACGATAGACATTTACCAACGGAAAGTCAGTTGGTATTGGTTAAGACTTTTACCAACAAAAAGATTCACACTTTACCAACGAAAAATTCGTTGGTAAAATGTTTACTCTTTACCTACGGCATGATCCGTTAGTAACTATCAGCGACCCTCAAATTACCAACGGATTTGTGGTTGCAAATATTCCGTTGATGAAAATTATTAGCAACGGATATTGAGGCTTTAGGAACGAAAAATTCGTGCCTGAAACTCTATTTTTTGGTAGTGTATTCCATATTTTAATTGTAATTAAAGTTGTTAATATTATCTCGTTGTTGCACTTATCCTTGAATTTTTTGTCGAATTCTTATCTTTAACTTTTAATTATCACATCTTGTCCCTACGACAATTTCTACCTTACCATTGAAATGAGGGGCACATATTTTATCTAACTTTGGTATTTGCCTTTTTTTTTTTTTTTTCCTTCTTTTGCTTAGTTAAAAATGAGGAATTTTTATGCCCTCCTAGAAGATATTTGAATGAAAATCATTATTAGAGACAAGATGTGATAATTAATCAAAAGGTTGATGATAAGAAAGGAAAAAAAATGTTGAGAATGTAAGTATGGGCATTATAATGAGCAAAGGTTGTTGAACTTCATTGCAATTAAAATGCAGCGCAATAAAAGGAAAATCGTGATATGAATATAGTTTTCTTTTTTTCATTTTTTTTCTTTTTGTTTTTAAGAAAATTTATTTTTTGGTATCATTAGGCAAAAAGTAATAGTAAAATATAAATTTGGAAAACACTGTATGCAATGTGTAAATACACCATGATAGGATGTATGTTGTATTTCTTTCTCTTTCGCGTCATTTTTCGCTTCTTTCTTTCAATTTGCCCAATTTGTCTCGAGTTTTACCTGGGAAAAAAAATTAACATCTAATTAAGTCATAAATAGTCAAAATTAATTACATTTAGCGATCCAAATAAGTATATAAAATGCACTTATCAATGTACACTTGGCAGATTTTCAATGGAAGTTGAATAACAAAAAAATAAATAAATAAAAATAAAAATAAAAATAAACCCTACCAATAAGGGGCTGAAATGTAAATTGTCCTGGCTCTTTCCCTGTACAAGGGGCTTATTCCATAATTCAATTGTAATTAAAGTTGTTAATATTATCTCGTTGTTATACTTATCTCCTTGAATTTTTTGTCGAATTCTTATCTTTAACTTTTAATTATCAAATCTTGTCCCTACGACAATTTCTACCTTAGCATTGAAATGAGGGGCACATATTTTATCTAACTTTGGTATTTGCCTTTATTTATTTATTGCTTAATTAAAAATGAGGAATTTTTATGCCCTCCTAGAAGATATTTGTATGAAAATCATTATTAGAGACAAGATGTGATAATTAATCAAAAGGTTGATGATAGGAAAGGAAAAAAAATGTTGAGGATGTAAGTATGAGCGTGATAATGAGCAAAGGTTGTTGAACTTCATTGCAATTAAAATGCAGCATAATAAAAGGAAAGTTGTGATATGAATATAGTTTTCTTTCTTTTCTTTTCTTTTTTGAAGAAAATTTATTTTTTGGTATCATTAGGCAAAAAGTAATAGGTAAAATATAAATTTGGAAATTACTTTATGCAATGTGTAAATATACCTTGATAGGATGTATGTTGTAATTTTCTTATATTCTTTTTAATATTATTAATGAATATTTTTCATTAAAGATTTTGTTTTGGATGCCAAAATTGTTTGAGCTGCTTGATTACCACATTAAGAATTTATTGTAAATCGATGGATCAGTGCCATACACTACAATGCGGTGAGTAGGTGGGAGAAAGAAAGAAAGAGAGTTGATGATGACTCAATAAGCACGCAAAGCCAATTACCAATTGAAGAATTGGGTGACAGATGGTCAACTCGTTCGAGTTAAAGGACCCAATCATCAGGGTGGGTCTTGCAACGAGGATATTGTACAACGTAAAAAAGTTCAGTTATGATCCTTGTATAACTGTGCAAATAAAGTCTTTCCCTCCACAAAATAAAAATAAAAATAAAAATAAAAATAAACAAACCAATAAATAAATAATCACAAAACAAACGCACGACTTTCTCTTTCAAGGGAAAGTCACGACATCATTCAAAAATCTTAATCCTAGTCTCAGACCTTCGCTAGAAACATCATTTTCATTGTGGTTCTCATAATCAACCACCATCAAGAAAATCATCAACAGTATTGAACATGATTAAGGTAAGTCACGACGTCATTCAAAAATCTTAATCCTCGTCCCAGACCTTCGCTAGAAACATCATTTTCATTGTGGTTCTCCTAATCAACCACCATCAAGAAAATCATCAAGTGTATGTAATTTAAGATTGTCATACTGAAGATTTTATTTTGCTTAAAATTAGAAAGTAATGTCTTTTTTTCATTTTGGTCCTATTAAAAATTTCATCAAATGAAATTGGGAGAGAAGCTCTTTTAGGTCAAGGGACCTTTTTGATATCTCAGATGTGTTAAACTTAAGTTCAATATTTGGTCAATCATTCACCTATTGCATGTAACTCCAAAAGGCATGTCAATTAATTATAGACTGAAAGCAAAGAATTTTGTTGCTGACTTTATTTACAAGTCTTTATTCCTTAGATGCATAATTTGACTAGATTTTTTTGCCAAGTAGTTTTATAAAATGACTTCTTTGAGAATTTATTCTTTACGGTCAAAGCTGAAAATGGAACACCATTTTATCTTGTTGCTTGGATATGCTAATCCATTTAAGATTAAAGAGGGGGTGCCGGGGGGGGGGGGGGGGGNGGGGGGGGGGGGGGGGGGGGGGGGGGGGGGGCAATCTCTTTCTTTCTTTAATCATGGTACTTGAGTCTTATAAAAGAATTTTTAGGATCACGTCTCTAAATTATTTGCAATGTAATCGAAAAATAGCAGTTGGAGTTCTCAACCTACTTTTGAAATAGAGAAAGTAGGTTTTAATCTTTCAATTTTGCAGCATAAATACGTAATAGATAATTTTTATTATGATTCCACGCGACAACTTGTGACAGCCACGTGCATGTACGATTTTTAGAGGGAAAAAATTGGTAAAATTTTAATTTTATTTGAAAATGGAAAAGGCAAGGGGAAGGGGAAAGAAGAGAAGAATACCCGAACAATCACACCGCAGCCTTCCTCCCGCCTATTCAAAAAATTGACTTGCCATTGGCGTGCTACAAAATTGAAAAGTTAGATGTCTATAGTTGATACAAATACATTGAAGAGTGAGGACTAGCTTAAACATCTGCAAGTGCTCGATGAACACGTCAACAGCCAAAGTGCTCGATTTTAACCCTCCGAAATTGACGATTTACGAACGCATTTGTTCCAAAAAAAAAAAAAAAAAAAAAAAAAAAAAATTTTTTTTTTAGATTTGTATAGATTATGTTGAAATAAGGCACGGAGGCTATCTTCATCTCCTTCATATTCTATACTGATAATGATAAACTAAAAGCAACTTCATTTTTTGTCTTTGTTAAGAAGGGAAAAAAATTCCCATCCCATTTAATTATTACGAGATTAATATATTTTTAATTACCATAACAATGCATGATGATACATTTTATAAGATATTCGGATAATTAATTTCCTATCTTGTAGAGTTTTCAATTGAAAATCCAAGTGAAGAGAAAATTCATCCGAACGGTATGATATTGAACCAACGAAAATGTGAAAACAAAAAGTCAACAACAATACTTCTACCGGTGTTGAAAATTAACCCTGGAAAAATCCATTGCAAAGGACATCATTTGTTGGGTTCAAAATGCGTAATTTGAAGTGAAATTTAGAATTTGACTTTTGAATCTCTTGATAAATGTATTTTATTCACTATCTAGGAAGCTAAACATTAATATTTGGGAGTACTAGTTTTAGGGCATCATTGCGTAATCTTGTGTAAATATTGTTTGTTTAAGGAAAACTCGATGCTGAATGAGCTTTTGGAGAAAAGAAATGAAAATCGAGCAAAAAGGATGAGTTTTGTGTGTAATTCTAAGAATGAGGACCGTGTGAAAATTTTATATAGTGTTAATGTCCGCACTTACAATTTTTATTATATGAGGACCTATATATATTTTCATGTATTTTATTAGGTCGGAGACTCAGAATGTTACATTTGAATGATAGAGACACAACACAAAACCACACTATTAAAAGATTGAATCACAACCCTAATTTTTGTTAGTAAATTAAACGTACTTTCTTATAATTGTTGAAAGATTAGGGCATCCTTTTGTGTTTTTCTTTCTTATTAGTCCTTAATTTGTTCTTTTAAAAATTATTTCTTTCTATCTCCCTATCTGTCTCCTTGTCTGAAATTTGATGTGTAACTAGGTTGTCCAGATGAAGACAAACTGCTGAATAGTTAGCTGCGTGCCTTCACTGTTGTTTACAAAATCATTTTATTAGTCTTTCTCTTTCATGTCATTTTCCTCTTTAGCTCATCATGTAACCCAGCCACGTCCATGCAATTACAAAACTCAGCATATTCTTGTCGTGTTCTAAATTCGTAACTTAGAGAGTATTTGTGTGAGAACATGACTCGTGGTTTGGTGGGTATATACTGTAATTTACATACCTAATGTAGAAAGAGAATAAAGTCAAGTATGCAGACATCATTCTCGATCGGTTTCTTCCTGTCTTCCACCTTGAATTGTAAAAACCTCCTCTTATGTGTGTGTATATATATTCATAACTCTCAGTATCTTCCGATATAGGCTACAAGGTCAAATAGTAACCAAAATTCCCTATTCTTACGTACAAGATGGGGAAGAAATTGAGTCAATCTTCCATTAAAATATCTAAGAACGGCAAGAAACAACAACATCCCATCAACAATTTGATCAAGAACTTACGTCCCAAAGTTTACATCATAGATTCCTCAAATTTCAAGAATCTTGTTCAAGAACTCACTGGAAACGGAAATGGAAATGAAAATTCTCCGGTCATGGTCTCATCTCCGCCTCCTCCTTATGCGTCTACATCCCTGCCCGTAGAGGAAGTTAGGACAATTATAGATATCGAAGATCATGCATATCAAGAAAATAGCCTCGGCTTTTCATTTAATTCATCAACATGTTTTAGTACACCAACAGAAAGCCCTGATCTACAATACCAGCCGCAAGAAAATATGAATTATTTACTAGAAAATTCACAGAATATCGATTTTTCATCCGTATACGGTGATATAGAATCACTGCTATTTGAGGTGGATCAAATTTCTAATTACACTACGGATGATCCATCCTATGCAATGATTCAGCAAGAGGTTCACGTCTTAGATTACGATTTCTCTTGCTTGATATGATATATTTTTGAGTAAAAATCATAGGCTATGCTGTGTATAGGTTTAGAATGATGTACATTCTTGTACAAATTGAGATAACTATAGTATAATATTATGTGGGAATGTCATGCTCATGTATCTCCTCTTCAGTTATCCCTGTATAATGTTTTGTATAATATTTCTTGATATTAAACTTGATTAATTTTATGTGAGTAATTTCAAAAAAGTTATTAAGATTTTGTGATGAAAAAAAAAATAAATTTACAGCTTATTCTAGAGGTGGAAAATGATTTTATTAAGATCTGAGTTTCTATCTTAAAACGTCAACTTTATTCAGAGAAGTGGTTCTCTTTATATGTTAGATAATATTTTTATCATACATATGAGATTCTAACTTTTAAAAGATTTAGCCACAGCAAATTCAGACCATGGCTAAAGGATATTTGAATTTGTAATTTTCCGTTCTTTATTTCTCTTTGGGGCCATTGAGAAATAATGCATTTATTTATTTGAATTTAGTTTTCAAGCATTCAAATTGAATTATATATTTTGTTTAGGCTTGTCTAGATAGAATAATTTAAAAATGAATAGACGTGATTTATCTATGACCGTTTAAATTTTTAGTTGAAATGGTTATCATCCATGAATGAAAGTCTACATGCATCAAATCTTTGATCATAAAAATGCAAAATTCTCATAAATAGTGACCAAAAAAAATAAAAAATTGAACGCTTTCTTCTATGACATTTGATATTGAATTAGCTAATTTAAAACTTAAATTATTAAACAAAAACATTATCAAGATTTAGAAAACTTCGGAAATTTTGTTAGGTGGGAGAGAATATTATGGTTGAAATTTTTAAATTGTTCATAAATACGATAAGAAGGATAGAGGAGCTATGATAATAATGAGTAATAGTTATGAATGTATTATGAAATTAAATTTTTATTTTGGTTGAAATTATAAACCAGTTATAAATTTATATCCGAATGGAGAAATTGTAAATAAAATTCATTAAACAATAGCTAAAACAAGAAATATTGGTATTACACCGTTCCAATTGAGCCTCCCCCCCCCCCCAACCTCACCACCCACCACTTAATGTGACTGTAAATAATTTATTTAACACTTTACTGTTTCTAAGTGCCATTTGCAATTCCAAGTCATCAGACCACCATTGTTCCAAACCGTGAGCCTCGAGAAACTTCTGTTTGCCCTTAGACAGCACGAAGAGTTTCGTGGGTACCAGTCCATTTGATAGTTTTGCATCTTCTTCGTCAGCAATTTTGTTAGGAGTTCCGTCTGGATCAGTATAATAGCAACAAGCGTAGGTTTGTCTTGGTAGTTGCTCTCGTGGTCTTAGAGGTATGCATATTGAGTTTCAATGAAGGTGTACAAATTGCTCAGGAGTCTCTTTATATTAGTGATTCTTGTCACAGTCAACAAGGTTAAAACTTCCAAAAAAGAACTTCGAATTCTAAGGGCGATACACCCAGTGAACTGATGGGTACTAATAATTTGAAGATGCCTTTGAAGAACTTACTAATAATAAAAAGAAGTTGTTTTACCCTTAGGGCCTGTTTCACTGCAAAGATGGAATTTATGTGGAAAGAAAACGAATTTTAGGAAATTGAATTACCTAGAAATTGTTTCTCCGGAAATTGTAAATTATTATGTTTGATTGGTATAATTTTCCATGTGAAAAATGTTGAAATAAAAGTGTTTTTATTTTTTGTTCGTTTGACTTTGTTTTATATGAAAATTGTCAATTAAAGGGATTGAATTTACTGGTATTGGAGATAAAATTTATTTCCATTGCAAAAATCGAAAATTTTTTTTTCAAGAAAATCATCTATCTTTTGGTATTCGTTTGGCTTTATTTTACATAAAAATTGTCAATTAGAGAGAAATTTTTTTTACAATAATTCGTAAAAGTTATTTTCATTACCCAAAAAAAAAAAAAAAATGTCAACAGTAACCGGGAAAATCAATATGGTGGGAATTGATTTTCTCACAAAAGCAAGAAAAATGCAATTCCCAAAAAATCCAAGAATTCCTATTCCATGGAAAATAAATCCTAAAAAAACACACCAAAGTTGGAAAATGCCATCCAAATTCCATTTTCCATGGAAATAAATTGCCAATCAAACGGTGCCTTATAATATATTCTAACAAAATAAAGGCGCTTCACTCTTAAGGAGTGCTTTGATTGTTAGGCTCCATTGGATCATCTCCTGTCAAGATCATATCATCCACATATACAATCAATGCTGTCACTTTCCCTTCCTTGTGTTTTATAAACAAGGTATGGTCTGAATTACTTTGTTTATAGCCAAAATCCTTCATTGTAGTGGAGAACCGTCCGAACCATGCCCTGGGTGACTGTTTGAGTCCATACAATGCCTTCTTTAATTTACAAACTTCAATTCTAGATGAAAAGTTGCGTCTAGCACCAGGTGGTAATTCCATATAGACCTCTTCCTCTAAATCTCCATTAAGGAAAGCATTCTTGACGCCAAATTGCTGTAGAGGCCAATCTCGGTTTGCTGCTATGGATATTAGAATGCGAATGGTATTGATTTTGGCAACTGGAGCAAATGTCTCTTGATAATCCACACCTTTTGTGTATATCCCTTCGCAACTAACCTTGCTTTGTACCTATCGATACTGCCATCTGCCTTGAGCTTCACTGTGAACACCCATCGACATCCAATTGTTTTCTTTCCTTTTGGTAAAGGACATAATTCCCAAGTTTTATTCTTCTGAAGAGCCTCCATTTCTTCATTCATCGCCCTGGTCCACTTTAGATCTGCTAAAGCATCCTGCACACTACTAGGAATAGACACAATGGACAATTGGTTAACAGTAAATGCATTTGATTCTGACAACCTATGGGGGGAAACATGATTACTAATTGGATATTTAGTCTTGGCTTGAGGGTCAGGTTCATATTGTTTCTTCGGGATTCCTCGATTTGACCTTTGTGGATATTTGTTGGCTCCTTCTTCTGTAGTAGTATGAAATTCATTAGGTTCATCAAGAATTTCATTTGAAGTTACCTGAGGCTTGATTCTTCGGTTAATGGTGTAGACATGGGCAATGTTGGAGTTGAGTTGGTCCTTACACGAAGTTGGGTCAGCATTATGATCTCGACCCGTGGGTGTTGCGACATTCGGTTCAAAAAATATTCTATTTTCCTCAACTTCAAATAATCCATGTCCACCATTGTCATGACTCTCCCCCTGACGAAATGGCCCAAAAACTTCTCTTGCATAGTATGGTTCCAATTCATGAAATTAAGCGTCCAAAGTCACATGTATCTTCCTAGTTTGAGGATCATAACATCGGTACCCTTTCTGAGAGTCTGAGTAACCTACAAAGACACATCGTTTCGCACATGGATCAAGTTTACTTCGCAGAACTTTAGGTATATGAACATACACCGTACATCCAAATACTCGTGGTTCAAGATTTGGGAGATGAGGAACGGAAAGTATCGATTGCATCTTTTGTAGAGGAGTTTGGAACTCTATCACACTGGATGGTGTTCGATTAATCAAATAGGCCACTGACTTTACTGCCTCACTCCGATAAAACTTTGGCATATTCATTTCAAAAAGAGAGGCTCGAACTATCTCCAAAATTTGTCTATTTTTTCGCTCTGCTAGTCCATTTTGCTCCGGGGTGTAGGTACAAGAAGTTTGGTGGCGAATTCCATGGTGATCCAAAAAATCGCCTAAAATATGATCTACAAATTCTGTACCATTGTCAGATTGCAGTGTGCGAATCTGTGTTTGGTATTGAGTTGTCACCATTTTGTGAAATTCTTGAAAAGCTGTACTTACATCATTGTTTCGCAGAAGAGATATCCATGTCATTCTAGTACATTCATCAATAAATGTAACAAAATAACGTGCATTAGAGAGTGAAGGAATCTTTGCAAGACCCCAAACATCTGAGTGAATGACCACAAACGGTTTAGAAGCTTTATTAAAACTTGGTAAATAGGATATTCGATGGCTCTTGGCCAGTTCACAAGTTTCACAGTGAAAAGTTAAATCACTTAATCCAGAAAACAAATGCGGTTGTAACTTTCTAAGATAACCAAAAGATAGATGCCCTAGCCTTCGGTGCCATAACCAAATGGTCACTCGAGCTTTATTCTCACTACTTGTTTGATTCGCCTGACCGATCTCTGACCCCTTTCATTTTGTCAACTCCAAATGCTAAAGTTTGCCTCGTCTAACACCATAACCAAGAATCTTCCGAGTTAGATTGTCCTGAAAAACACAATAAGAATGCCAAAAGGTTACAGTACATGAAAGGGCAGATGTTATTTGGCTAACAGAGAGAAGATTATATTCAAGGGATGGGACAACAAGAACAGTATCTAAGGTGAGAGTGTCTGACAAAATGATAGTTCCCTCTCCAGTAATAGGAGAAGTACTACCATTAGCTGTGGAAATAATTGACTCAAAAGGATGGTTAAGAGTGTTTAACTGACCAGAATCCATAGTCATATGATCAGATGCACCTGTATCAATAATCCAAGTATCATTCTTAGAAGTGGCAGAGAGTACAGAAGCATTACCAAGTGTACCTGGGTGAACAACATTTGCTGTAGGTGGAACCTATTCTTCTATAGAGGTCATCATGGCTTTTCCTCTAATATTCTTTCGAGGCTTCTTTTTAAAATCCCACCAATCAGGATAGCCTATAATCTCATAGCATCGCTCTTTTGAATGACCCGATTCTCCACAATGAGTACATACGCGCCCTCTAGATTTTCCAGTACTTGAATTACTCTGATCCTTTCTAAAGTTTGATGATATTCCATGTTGATTTTGATTGGCTATCATCACTCTAAACTTTCAGATATCTGGTGAGATGCTCCCATTGTCTGCCTCTGTTGATATTCTCTTCGAACATAGGCATATGAACTCTCAAGATCAAGCTTGGGATCTTTTCGCAGAATTTCACCACGAACCTGTTCAAACTCAGGGTCAAGTCCACTTAGAAAAATATGGACTCGAAGCCTCGCCATGGCTGAATGAAGTTGAACCAGTCCTTCAACAGTTTCTGCTTGTGACATAGTCCTGTGATCAATTTCTTGAAAAATAGCAATAAGTTCATTATAGTATATTGAGAGAGGGCGGCCATTTTGCTTGGTAGTGAAAGACCTCTGATTCAATTCAAAAATACACGTTTCATCTTATCCGTCATAGAAGGTTTTAGACACCGCCTCCCATATCTCCTTAGCCGAAGACGAATAAATCGCTGCATCAAGGATGGACTCATGGAGTCGATGAGCCAACTCTTGACTCTACTATTTTCAGTAATCCATGTCTCCAGTTTCGAGTCTTCACGTGCAGGTTTTTTCGCTTCGCCGGTAAGGTATCTAGCTTTGTTACGAGCGCCGATCCTCATTTCCATGAGTTGAGACCATAATGAATAATTAGTCTCATCTAGAATACGCCAGTCGGAAATGCAGAGTTGTCTTGATGAACTACAATCTGCGGTGTCGGAGTCATGGTTGGTACGGTAGTTACGTTTGGAGTAATCTCCATTTAGACTTACTAAAGAAGTTCGGGATGCAGAATATATTTTTTAGACAGGCTCTGATACCATGTCAAGCTGTGTTTTCTGAAAATATTTTCTGATAATTGTATTCTTCTCCAATGGAGGATATATAACAGGATAATTACGTGAGAAAAAATAGTAAGTGTCCTAAACATAGAAGGATCCTAATAAATTACAATATCTTAGTGAATTATCCTAATATGCGAAATCAGTCAGAATTATTTACATAGATAGGCTAGATATACAGCTATATACAGCTCATGTTGACACAGAGCCCTTGGATGAATTGCACATAGGAGTACGTCACTTATTCCTGTTAACTTCGCTTGTTTAGAATTTTAATCTGATGTTGGTTTTACGTTTTTGTATACAACAGGTGGTGTCCACAGGCAGACGAAAATTTGGTATGGGTTTTCAGCTCATGTTCAGGATTTTGAAAACACTATTGTTCCTTGGTTTCCTATCAGTCATGACTCTATTATTTATGGTTGCCAGCCTTGTTGTAACTGATATATTTGTCGTTGTCATCGCCTTCATGCCTATTGGAGGGACCCTTATCCTAGAAAGTAAATATCTGGATAATCAACTCCAAATTTATTGGTTAGAAGGCTTAGTTTCTTGTTGTTCTAATACATAATGTGATCTTAGTAATGTTTCTACTCTATATTTTTCAACAAACTTTAGATTGCTCAAGCATGTGACCTTGCCTGAAGAAGGTTGAAATTGGGAATCATTGAGGAAGTTGTCAAGAGCATATGAATACATAATGGGGCTCCTTGTATTCATGCCCATTGTTATTCTTTCTTGGTTCCTAGTTGTATCAAAATTCCAGACATGACTTCTCTTCAACCAAGCATTTAGTCGGACCAGTGGTGGACGCAGATATTTGAAGTTAGTGGGGCACAATCAAATTTGCAAAGAACAGAGTTACTTTTATCTCGAATGTCACCAAGTTTATCGATCCTTTTTATTTCCAACATCAGCTTTTCACGAATAATCCTTTCATTAACATTGTAATCATAATAAATAAATAAATAAATAAAACGTATTTACTTTTAAATTATTTTTCCATCGCAATCAATGAAAACAATCAATTCAAATAAAAAAATACAAAAATCACAGCAAATTCTAAATGTTACATTATCAACTGCATTATAGTTTAAACAAAGAAAAAAATCACAGCAAGAATCCAATACCATAAAATCGCCAAAACAAGATAAAAATTGGAGCACTTAAGCGGATCCCCAATTCAATTTAAAATAATAATAATAATAATAATAATAATAATAATAATAATAATAATAATAATAATAATAATAATAATAATAATATCATCAACAAGAAATAATTTCCCAAAGATTGAGGCTTCAAATCTGATTTCTGGAAAAAAAAATGAATTTTAAGTTGGTGAGTCAAATCCCACTGTGGGTCCACCAGTGAGTCGGAGCCTCCAAATTTTGTGGATTCTGGATAGGATAAAAGATAAAAATGCATAATGGAACTAATTATATTCATGCCCATTGTAGGTGGTGTCTTTATTCTCATTTGTCTTAGAATTCCAGACACAGGGCGGACCTAGACAGTTCGAACTGTGGGGTCAAAAATGAAATTTTTTTCGAACAACGTATTATTAATGAAAATAACACCATATGCTACTACAATAGAATTTAAGTTTGGGCATTGGATTACGGAAATTAATTGGATTGGCTCACTACTTTGGCAGAAAATTATATTTTAAGCAAGGGAGGAAAAAAAAAGAAGGAAAATCCAAAAAACTGTAAGGTCATTTGACCACACATGACCCCATGTGGGTCCACCAGTATCCAGACACCTTCTCTTGAACCGAGCATTCTGTCGAGGCCTCCAGATTTCGATGATTCTTGCTAGGAAAAATGATAAAACATCCTTTAATTGATTATTCTTGTTTTCCCTTTTAAATTTCATGTGTTAACTAAACGTTGGTGAGCAAAACAAAGAACCCAGAGTAGAAAAACAAGTAACATTAAAGAGGGGGAAAATTCAATTTTCTCTCGTGAATGAGCCAGTGGTGCACTAGACTTTTTCCCCCAATCACGACTTTTTAATTAAGACAACTAATTATTATCAATAATTAAATCGTCCGGCCATTGAGAAATCTTTATTACAGCTCAAGCACTAATTGACAGACGATGATAATCAGGCCGTTGTTAATTATTAGAAAAAAATTTCAAATCTTATTTACTACCAAATCTTATTCAGTACTGTGTACCAAAATCTAAAGCTTCGGCCCACAATATCCTTTTTCACCAGTGATTTAACCTATGCCCCATTAGCATTGTGTGGCATAAATAAAATAGTCTCCCTCTGGAAGGTAGCACAAAGAGAGAGAGAGAGAGATGAAGAGGATTTGGTCAGTGAAGAAACTGAGCAGAGACTGGCTGCCATGGAGATTCATAGAAATGGAAGGGCGTTAGTGTTCGAATATGGCTAGTGGATAATGTTATTTAAAGATTGAATATGTGGTAGAGGCCATTGTTCTTTAAAAAAAAAAAAAAAAGTTTGAGCCCCAACCTTGAAGACCCTTACCGTCCCGTCCTTAGAGCTTTGTAAAGGAGGTAAATCGCGAAATGTGTCTCAACAAGCAAAAACAAGAGCTGCCTGTACACTGCGTTTACAGGGAGTCTAATTCCATGTCTCAGGAATCGAACCCTCACACTGCGATTGTCAGCAAGGCATGAGATAACCTCACTCATGTCTTTTGCACCACTAAACTATGCCTCGGGGGGTCCATCGTTCTTGTTTCTACTTTGTGTAAAGGTTGGTGAGTTTCATTGCAATTAAAATGCGGTGTAATATACAATAATAATAATAATAATAATAATAATAATAATAATAATAATAATAATAAACCGTGATATGAATATAATTATCTATTTTTTATTTTTTAGAACAGATTTTTCTGGTATCATTGGACAAAATGTAATTGGCAAAATATAAATTTGATAAATAATACATGCATTGTTTAAATAAATATACCACAAATAGGGTGTATGTTGTAATTTTTCTTAGATTCTTTTTACTTTATAGTATCATTCATGAATATTATTTATTAAAGATTTGTTTAGAATGCCAAAATTGTACGATCTGCATGCTTACCACATTAAGAATTTATTGTACATCGATAGATCACCAAACACTACAATTCAATGGGTAGGTAGGAGAAAGAAGGAAACAGAGTTGATGGTGACTCAATAAGCATGCACTGCAGTAATCGATCAAATAATTGGGCGATACATGTGGTCGACTCATTCAAGTTAAAGGAGCACAATTGTGAGGGTGGTCCTGCAATTGAGGATATTGTGATCACTCACATAGAAGGAGTTCTGTACAACATAACAAAGTCTAGTTGGTGTCAGGCGCAAAGATCCTCATGAGTATGGTCCTTGCATAACTCTATAAATAAGAGTCTTTCCCTTCAAAAAAAAATTGATAATAATCACATAACAAAGACAAGACGCGATTCCACTAATCAACCAACATCAAGAAATAACCCAAACATTAAGAGTAATGAACATGACTAAGAGAGTTCAAGATTGTCGTACCAAAAATTATACTTAACTTGAAATTTTTACTTAAAATTAGAAAGTGATGCCTTGTTTCATTTTGGTCTTCTTAACAATATCATCAAAGGAAATTGAGAGAGAAACTTTTTTAGGTCAAGGCACATTTTTTGAGATGTGTCAAACTTAGGTTAAGGATTTGGTCAGTCATTCACCCCTTGCATGCAACTCCAAAAGGCAGGATATTCAATTTACAAGACTGAAGCCACTGAATTTTGTTGCTGACTTTATTTACAACGCTTTATTCCTAGATGCATAATTTGACTGGATTTTGTGGCCAAGTAGTTTTATCCAATGACTCATCTTCTTGAGAACTTATTCTTTACTGTCAAAGCTGAAAATGGAACACCATTTTAACTTGTTACCTGGATTTGCTAATCTATTTAAGATTTAAAAAAAAAAAATCATATTGAATAAGGTTTCCCAGCCTAGCCTATCTTGGTGTTGTAAATGTTATGCCCTAAGTCTAACCAACATTGGACATAAATACTGTTAATACATAATTAATACAATTTAATGACAGATCTATTATTTATTTAATGGACAAAAAAAATTAAATAATAGAGTCCGTAGATTCAAATTTTCGTAATTTGTTGATCACAAGGAGTTGTGATTGTGATATACAAATTACATATGATTGAATTTTAAATCGTCCGTGGTTATAAGTAATAACAAGATACGGACATCGTTATTATGGATAGACCATCACGTGTGACATTTTTTACTTGTGAAGTAAGTAACTGATCTCACAACTTAAAGTGTGGTGACACTTAAATAACCCGTGGATGTTTTGTTATAGAACAAAATATTGGAAACCCGCCTAAAGATTCTACATAGATAACTATTTGAGTGTCAATGGTTAATCTCTAACGTTCGGTAGTGGGATTGGTCATTTGACTTGAGATCGTCATAATATCTTATATGATGACAGTCATGCTTTGACAACGTTGGAGGTTGCTCTGCCAAAGGTCGCTAATGCGACATCATTCAGGTATGTTAAGAATTGTATGAAGGTCGTAAATGACCAATAGAGAATTCGTCACTCTTAGATAGTAAGAAATTATGATATGTATTTCATTCAATTAAGTAGATAACGAAATCCTTGGCCAGCCAAGGTGTACTCGTAAGTCGAAAATAAGTTTTCGACTTATATTGACTTAATAATGGAGTGAAAGATATGATCGATAATTAAGATTGACACACTTTCATATCTCATAATTGATCAAATCATATTAACGAAGGGATTATAATTTCACAATAAACGAACGAGTTTGATTTTGTCATACCACGTGATATTTTCCGTTACATGTATTGTCCTGACACATTACTAGATGTCAATCTGAGATGGCGAATGTGAATTGGTGATAAATTAAAATGGTGTTTTAATTTATCAATTTTAATTATATCAAAATAATATTTCACGTCATTAGGCATCGTGATCGGGAACCTGATGGGTTGCACGCAAAAGAGAACTGGAAGATTGTAATTTATCAATTGATTAATTTAACAAATATTGAATAAATTAATGAATTGGGTTGCGTATTTATAGTCCTGAATGAATTAACACGGACCAGATTTAATTAAATATGTTAATTAAATATTGGATCGGATCAAACAAAGCCCATTTGAGCTTATATAAATATGACTTGGGTTTTCAAAATATGTAGAGAAAGTTCATTCTTCTTGCTAGCACAAGAAAGAAAACCGTAATCTCACAATCTTATTCTCTGTGAGGATCACTGTTGGAGGCTCGAGAATTGGACACCTGTGGGAGACAGATTCAAGTTGCTGGAACAAAGATAAGGCAAAGGAGTTTGCCGATCTAGAAAATGTACAATCTTTTTCAGAATTTCTATCTAAATACAAAGAGATTCCTTGTGGGAATCAAAATCTGTTTTAATTTTCTGTTGCGCATGTTAAGTAGATTCCCAACAGTGGTATTAGAGTCTACTTTGTGTTTGTTATAAATTGTTTTGCATGTTGGAACAATTAAAAGTTAATTGTTTTTTCTTGTTTTAGCAATTAAGTAAATAATTTTTCATGTTCAAAATTTGATTTTGAATAGAAAATAATTTTTTTCTTTTTTGGATCGAAATAATATTAAAAAAAAAAGTAAGGTCAACATGGGAACAAGTAAATTCCCAACAGTGGTATCAGAGCCTACTTTGTGTTTGTTAGAAATTGTTTTACATGTTGGAACAATTAAAAGTTAATTATTTTTTCTTGTTTTAGCAATTAAGTAAATGGCGTGTGACGACCTTGCGTCGCCAATTGCTACTGCCAAAAATTGGCGCACCTCAACTTTTCTTTAGTGGCGGCGGCATCAGAAAGAAAACAAAAATAATAATCATAATGATTTCTAGGGTTTTTGCTGTCGAGAGAGAAAGGTTGGAGGCAGGGGTTTCTATTGCAATTAACATAATTGCAAGCCCCCGCCTGCAATTACTAAATAAGGGCTCAATTTGTTAATTTTATATAAGGGTCTGTTTGAACTTTCAAAAATTTCAAAGGGGCCATCTGCAATTATATAAAAAGGGGTCATTTTGCAATTTTAAATAAAGAGGCTTCTGTGCAATTTCTAAATTTCGTTGGTCCCACCATTTACTTGAAACTTGGGTCAAATTGTAATTTTCAAAAGGTGTTTTGAATTTAAGTATTAAAATGGTTTTAAAATTGATTTTAAATGGGATTTGACATATATTATTAATTTTGACCCAAATTAAATTTTATTTAAAGTTGAGGACTTTTTATATTTTCGTTAAAATTGGATTTTAACTTAAATATTAGACTTTGACCCCAAATTGAATTTTATTTTATTTAGGAGTTCTATTCTAAATTAAAATGTTAATTCAATTTAAATTAGAGTTTGACTCTAATTCAATATTTAATTAAAATTTGATTTTAATTAATTATTCACCCTAATATGTTCTTGAAATTAGAATTGGATTCTAATTTGCTATTTGATTAAAATTTGATTTTAATTAAATTGTTTCGCCCTAAAATCTCTTTTAGAATTAGAGTGGACTCTAATTTGGCATTTAATTAAAATATGATTTTAATTAAATAAGTTTTCCCTAAAATCTTGGTATTAGAGTTGGACTCTAATTTTGCTATTTAATTAAAATTTTATTTTGATTAAATTCAGCTGCCTTAAATTTTGAGTTTGACTCTAATTTGATGTTCACAAAATATTTCTTTCAATTAAAATCACTGTAAGTGCATGGTTCATTAACAAGTAATAAAGTGGATTTTTAGAGTCCGAATATCGTCCCACAGAAATTGAGTAGTTCAATTTCACCTATTGTAGTCTTAACCAAAACAAAATTACTCAATATGAATGTTTACTTAAATAAATTCTAATTTTAGAGAGAAAACCCTAATTTGGAATGCAAACCCTAATTTATGCAATTTTTACAATTAGAATGAGATTAATATGCAAGACACGATTTTTAACAACCTAGAATGTAAAACAACTGTTGAGAACGCAAATTTGCAGTATTCAATGTAAATTAAGCATACTAGGATCACAATTTCACATGCAACAATCACCTTAAACCCTAATTTTACAATGTGGCAACGTGATTGAGTTGTTGACGAATCAATGCTCCTAAATCTATCAAATACTCTATCTCGAGATGTAACCTATTTTTACATACCACCGGCCTATATCTCTATGACAAATGCATATGTAAAAATGCATGCGATTTTGTAAGCACTTATAGATTCATGTTGGGCATAGCGATATATTTTTATCCCCTATCAGACGCTACGATGATTTATATATTGTCAAACATATTCTACTTCTCTCGAATGCAAGAACAAGTCACCCAAACTCATACAATTACGGGCCCTTAATTGCGAAAAACAAAAATTGCATATAAATCATTCAATCAATCAAAACGCGTTTTAATGTCAAATTGTAAAACTAGAAATTTAAAGATCTCATCACATGGTACATTGATCTTCTAGTACATGTAAATCTAGCCTAACATGGAAAGAATATCGAAATATATCATAAATTGAAGAAAAAGCATCACCGAATTATGAATTTTTTATAAATCTTCTTGATCTTCGCATAATCTATCGTTAATTCCGCTTAAAATCTTCTCCAAGATGTGATTTCTTACCTTCCAATGCATTCTCCCCCGAAATATGACGGCTCTAGATTTTTATATCGCGTCTCAATCAAGTTCCAAAAGAATTATAACACAAAACGGAAACTGCATAACACCATGCGGTCGCATGGCGTTGAAACCTTCGTTTTGTGCCGTTTTAGTCCTCAACCTCAATCTTCTTGTTTCTTGACTTCTTTTCTTCGACTCTTTTGTTCCATCATCTATTATTGACCTCCAATTGGTGCTTGGCACTATCAATTTTTCGATTGCTCCTTTGGCTCATCTTTTAAATATTTGCACTTTGGTCCCTGAACTATCACTTTGATTCGTTTTGGTCCTTTTTGCTTTTTTTTTTTCTCGTAAATTCCATCAAATCCATCAGAAAACCCTACAATCCAAGAATTAAGTGAATTTAGATCACATTTCATACACTTTGCTCGTATTTTGGTCATGTTTGTGAGTTATATTAAGTGCATAAAAATGCACTTATCATTTGATATTTAATTAAATTTTGATTTTAATTAAATAGTCCCGCCCAATAATTATGGAATTAGAGTTGGACTCTAATTCGATATTTAATTAAAATTTGATTTTAATTAAATATGCACGCTAATTAAACTAATTGATTAATATGATTAATTAATTATTTAATTGTTCTGATCCATTTGTCTAAACGAATTTAGATAACCTTAATTGCTAGAAACTTGAAACATGTTTGAATATAATATTATATATTATATAAGAATACATTTATGTGATAAATGCATTATTAGTGGATGATTATGAACTCGACTATATGGATGTGTTGAATGGTTGATTTTTATTCTTGTCGTTTTGTGGGCCTGGGAACTCTTAATTGTTTTGGACTTGCGAGTCCATTATTATTGTTGTTATTATGGGCCTGTGAGCTCTTAATTATTTGGACTTGCAAGTCCGTTATTGTTATTATTGTTATGGGCCTGCGAGTCCAATTTCATTTAGGCCTGCGTGCCAACTAGTATATGATATCTGTTGTAGCTGGACTAATTGAAGAAAGAAGAAGAAGAGGAGACCATAGAGATGGAGCATTGTATGAGTCAATGTAATACCCCCCAAGAATTGACCAACTAGTCTTCTTTATGGATCGAGAAGACTAGATATTAAAAGTTCAAATCGTCCACACTATTATATATATATATTGTTACGATGAGACTTTTGAATGCAAATTTCCTCAATAAAATATTAAGTCACATTTATAATCGCCTTCCATTATTATAGTGAAAAATCAGAATCCCAAATCGTCTCAACTTGTTGAGTACACTCAAGGTTGATCTATTAGGGATATGTTTGACACTATGAAATATTAGATATTTCTGAATGATGGGTCCGACTTAACTAAAATTTATCATTTATAGAGTACACTCAAGAAGGTAAATTTTATAGGCATGTTAAGTTAACACATAAAACGTGTAAAGACAAAGAATTGTCAACTTAATGATTTGGGAGTTTTATGGAGATACAATTGATAATAGTGTCTACCTAAATGTTATATTAAGGTTTGTTGAGTACACTCAAAGTCTTAGTATAACAGATGGGATCCCAATCCACTGAGAGTTAAGTATTGATTCCATAAATTTATGTAAGAGGGTCATAAATTTGAGTTAAACAGTTTGAGCATAATTAATTTAATAAAGTCCATGTTAAATTAATTGATGCATTTTATATATTATTCTTTTTCTTTTCATCACTTACATTTATATTGAATTTTGAGTGACCATGTATTTTGAATGGCATACTGGATACCAACAACCAAACTATATTTTTTTGATTGACACTGCAATTTGGGAATTGTTCTCAAGCATGGGAAAGTTAGTTGTCCTTAAGTAGCCCTTTCAAGAGACACCTGATGATGACTCAATTAAGGAAGATGTGACTACTATGATAATACAGTGATGATAACAGTACTGCAACATGTGTGATGTTTGTATTACGTCACTTGAGTTACAAAAGTAATTTGAGAGTAGAGATACTAACCATGACTTTTCATTTCAAAGAGTTGTATGATAATAATCGTGTGTGGAACATGTGTGATGTTTGCATTACGTCACCTGAGTTACAAAAGTAACTTGAGAGTATAGATGCTAACCATGACTTTTTATTTTAAAGAGTTGTATGATAATAATCGTGTGTGGAAGGATATGAGATTTCCAAGCAACTATACCAATGCAAAATGACAGATAAATCTTCATCTAGTGCTCGTGTACTGAAGATGATTGGCATTGAGAAGTAGTCTCAATTAGGTTCAATCATGAACTATGAACTAAGTATTGACTTAGTTTTCCAATCTCTGTCATAGCGTTATTCATACTAATTATGAATTATGATATGAATAAGTTCGAATGCATACTCATTAAGTTGTTTAACATGCTTAGAACTGTTAAGGCCGATATCAAAGTTAGTAGTAGGCAAACCATTGATTCCTCTAAGGGTATTAAGAGGAAATCTAAAGGGACTTTGAGAAAGCATCCAATATGGTTAAGACAGTCTAAGCGAAGGACAATACAAAATCTAATGACCCTTGTCTTTATTATAGAATGAAAGGTCATTGGAAGAAATATTGTTAGGTTTACATTTACTTCATGAGTTTCTTAGGTATTTGATACTAGATATGGATCTCATATTTATATAGAGAAACTAAATAAAAGTAGACCACTGCAAAAGGGAAAAGTTGATCTACACGTTGAAAATAAGCAAAGGTTGTTGCATTATCTGTAGGAGCATACTTCTTGCCATTGCCTTTTGGCTTAATATTGGAATTAGAGAAATTTTGCTTTATACTCACCATACCTGGAACATTAAAATGAATTTCATGTTTAGACATGAACTATTTTAATGTTAAGGACAATTGTTGTTCCCGCTTATCTTGATTAAAATCTTAATGATTATAGCAAACTACAAAAATAACATTTATATTCTAAACACTAAGTATTCTATAATAAGAATAGAAGTTAAAAGGTATGAAAGTCATAATCTAAATAATACCTAAATCTGGCATTGCAAACTTGGTCATATAGATAAAATACAATTCCAATATTACATAGAGATGTATAAGTGGAATCAATTGATTTGAATCATTTGAAAAGTGCATATCATGCCTATTAAGCACAATAACCAAATCTAATTTTATTTGAAAGGAGAAATGTCTGCATAAATATTTGTATAATACATAGTGATATATATGGACCTATGTCAGATGAGGTTTCTCTTATGTTATCAATTATCATGTATACTTGATGAATTCGAGCATGAAGTTCTTGAAAGGTTCAAAGGATTTAAGCTAGAAATAGAGAAACAAATAGGTAAAGATACTCTCACATTAAGATTCGATCGAAGTGAGAATATCTTAAAAATAAAATTTAGATTATCTAAGAGATAATGATATTCTCTTGTAGTGAACCCCTCTATATATACTGCAACATTATGGTGTATCTGATAGGATGAATCGTAAATTATTAGATATAGTCCAATTAAAAATGAGTCATGCAAATCTCCCAAAATCGTTTTGGAGTCATGCACTAATTGCAGTGTGCTACACATTAAATCACGTGCTACACAATAGTCCAACTTATCTCATATGAAAGTTTGAGACCTTGACACTTATTTGAAGCCCATTGAATCTGATAAACTTGAGTATATATATATCTGATGAATACATATTTGTGGGATATTCAAAACAAATATTTGGATATCAATTATGTTATCCCATTGAGAAGAAAGTCTTTGTTTCACGATATATCGTCTTCTTAGAGAAAATGTTTACTCTAAGAGAGGACAGTGGGAGCAAAATAAAACTTGAAAGAGTTCAAGAGTCCATAGATATAATTAGCTAAGTAAATGAATTCGAGTTTGATCCCATATCTAATGTGGGGCATACTCTTGATCAGGAAGTAGAGACTTCTGAGCACATGTCAACTCTGTGAGAATCTGGTAGGATCATTCGACCTTCAAGAAGGTGCGAATCCATGATTACTAATTAGGCATTGCTGATACAGGATGATGAACCTACAAATTGCACAAAAAACAAAGTTAAGTGTTGACTGAAAAGAGATAGCAAGAGGTCATGATCTTACAAATTACAAATGATTAAATAATAGAGTCCGTAGATTCAAATCTTCGTAATTTGTTGATCATAAGGAGTTGTGATTGTGAGATACAAATTACAAATGATTGAATCTTAAATCGTCCGTGGTCGTAAGTAATAACGAGATATGGATATCATTATTATGGATAGACCATCACGTGGCATTTCTTACTTGTGAAGTAGGTAGCTGATCTTACAAACAAAAGTGTGGTGACACTTAAATGAACACGTGGATATTTGTTATAAAACAAAATATTAGAGACTCACCTAAAGATTCCACATGGATAACTATCTGAGTGTCAGTGGTTAATGTCTAACGTTCGGTAGTGGGATTGGTTATTTGACTTGAGGTCGTCATAGTATCTTATATGAGAACAGTCATGCTTTGACGGTGTTGGATGTTGCTCTGCCAAGGGCCGCTAATACGGCATCGTTCTAGTATGTCAAGAATCGTATGAAGGTTGCGAATGACCAATAGAGAATTCATCACTCTTAGATAGTAAGAGATTATGATTTGTATTTCATTTAATTAAGTCGATAACGAAATCCTTGACCAATGTGTACTCGTAAGTCGAAAATGAGTTTTCGACTTATATTGACTTAATAGTGGAGTGAAAGATATGATCGATAATCGAGACTGACACACTTCCATATCTAGTAATTGATCAGATCATATTAACGAATGGATTATAGTTTCACGGTAAACGAACGAATTTGATTTTGTCATACCACGTGATATTTTCCGTCACATGTATTGCCCTGACACATTACTAGATATCACTCTGAGACGGCGAGAGTAAATTGGTAATAAATTAAAATGGTGTTTTAATTTATCAATTTTGATTAGATCAAAATAATATTTCACATCGTTAGGTATCGTGATTGAAAACTTGATGCGTCGTACACAAAAAGAACTGGAAGATTGTGATTTATCAATTGATTAATTTAACAAACGTTGAATAAATAAATTAATTGGGTTGCGTATCTATATGCCTGAATTAATTAATTCATAGATCGAATTTAATTAAATATGTTATTTAAATATTGGACCGGGTCAGACCAAACCAGTTTGGACTTATATAAATATAACTAAGGTTTTCAAAATATGTAGAGAAAATTCATTCTTCTTGCTAGCATAAGAAAGAAAACCCTAATCCCACAATCTTGTTCTCTGTGTGGATCACCGTTGGAGGCTAGACAATTGGACAGCTGTGGGAGACAAATCCAAGTTGCTGGAACAAAGATAAGGCAAATGAGTTTGCAGATCTAGAAAATGTACAATTTTTTTTCAAAATTTCTATCTAAACACAAAGAGATTCCTGGTGGGAATCGAAATCTGTTTTAATTTTTTGTTGTGTATGTTAAGTAGATTTCCAATAGGTGCCTGCTATTGAACCGAAAGAGAAAAACAAGACTCGTTTTCATTTCTTAATCCTGTGCTCGTTAGCATGGTATTTGAGTCTTAGAAATGAATTTTTGGGATCACGTCTCTCTCTAAAATATTTGCACTTTAATTGAAAAAGAGTTCCCAAACTACTCTGAAACAAATAAATTAAGTTTTAATCTTTTAATTTTGTAGCATAAATATCTAATAGATAATTTTTATTATAGAATTTCAATTTTATTAGGAAAATGGAAAAGGAAAGGGGGAAGGAAAAAGAGAGAAGAATACCCAACCATTCACACTGCAGCCTTCCTCCCTACTATTTAAAAATTGACTTGCCATTGACGTGCTACAAAATTGAAAGGTTAGAAGTCTATAGTTGATAAAAATACATTGAAGACTCTAGCTTAATTTTCCGCACGTGTTCGAAGGACACGTCAACAGCCAAAGTGCTCGATTTAAGCCCTCCGAAATTGATGATTTACAAACACGTTCATTCCCAAAAAATAAAAATAAAATATTTTTTCTATGACTATTTTGTATTTATTCCCTGTATTCTTCTTCTCTTGCACTTTTCATCGTCGGCCAAAAGCATATACATACCGAATTATAGGTGCAATAAATATTTAATTATTACACATTTGAAAAATAATTAAGGACCCAATAATCGAGTATTTATTGTGATTGTGAAAGTGTGACAATTAATACAAGAAAGACAGCCAGAGCCAAAATTGTAGATTTGTATAGATGACCTTGAAATGAGGTGTGGAGGCTGTCTTCATCTCCTTCATATTCTATACTGATAATGATATACTCAAAGCGACTTCATTTTTTGTCTTTGTTAGGTAGGAAAAAAAAATTCCCATCCTATTTAATTATTATGAGATTAATATCTTTTTAATTATTATAACAATGCATGATGTTACATTTTATAAGATATTCGGATAGTTCATTTCGTATCTTGTAGGATTTTCGATTGATAATCCAAGCAAATAAAAAAATAAATAAAAAATCATCCTAACGGTATGATATTGATAGAATGAAAATGTGAAAACAAAAGGTCAACATCAATTACTTCTACCGGTATTGAAAATTAACCCCGAAAAAATATGTCGCGAAGGACATCACTTGTTGGGTTCAAAACGTGTAAATTGAAGTGAAAATTAGAGTTTGACTTTTGAACCTCTTGATAAGTGTGTTTTATGCACTACTTAGGCCGTTAAACATGGTTATTTGGGAGTACTTTTGGGGGCATTGTTGCTTAATCTCGTGTAAATATTGTTTGTTTAGGTAGAACTGGATGTTAGGTGAGCTTTTTGGAGAAAAATTATTGAAAATCAAGCTAAAAGGACGAGTTTTGTGCTTAATTATGAGAATGAGGACCAACTTGGTATGAATTCAAAGATCAAAAGTTTGAATTGCAATTACAATGAACTTGAACTGACCAGAATTGAAAATACGGACCAAACTGCACAGTCGATAATTGAACTATGCGATCTCAGGAAAATTGCCCATGCTATAGCAAGGGCATGTTTGGCAAAAGTATTGAACAATGTAGCTATGTCATGCAATCGCCTCTCTTAGATAGTTTGTTTTTTGAATTTCTAATTTTTAAAAGTTAGATTCTCGATCCCCCAGCTATTTAAATATGTAAACATGGATTCTTACATGGTGGAAAATATCGTTAAACTAAATACATCCTTCATGTGATTGAAAGATAGATATGCAGAGTTTGTCTTGCAGTTTTAAGTCATGTGAAAATTTTCTGTAGTCTTAATTTCGATCCTTATATTTATTTGGCCGGGGACCCGAAACCTCACATTTGAATGATAGAGAAACAAAACCACACTATTAAAAGATTAGGAAGAACAACCCTAATTTTTGTTACTAAATTAAACATACTTAATTTCTCATTTGTGTTTTTCTTTCTTATTAGTCCTTAATTTGTTCTAAATTATTTCTTTTCTATCTCCCTCTCTTTCTCCTCGTCTGAAATTTGATGTGTAAGTAGGTTGTCAAGATGAAGACAAACCTGTGAATAGTTAGCTACGTGCCTTCACTGTTGTTTACAAAATCATTTTATTATTTTTTTTATGTCATTTTCCCCTTAAATCAACCTCTTCAAGTAAACCAACCTCGTCCATGCAACTCAGCATATTCTTTGTGTTTTTCACATTCGTAACGAACACAACTGGTGGGTACATTCGTAACCTTATATAGAAATAGAATAAAGTGGAATATGTAAACATCATTTTCAGTATCTTCCTGTCTTCCATCTTCAGCTGTAAAAACCTCCTCGTATACATGGGCGCACCCAAGGGGGCTCATGGGGGTCACTTGACCACCCAACATTTGAGATTTTTCTTTTTTTTTTCCTTTTTTTTTAATAAAGTAATATTTGGTATCGATTGAAATTTCAGTTTTAATCTAAATCAAAATTAATAATTAATTTAATAACATATTTCCCGGATTCCTTAACTTCTAAAACTTTATCAAAATTTACTATAAATAGGACTTTAATCCTCACCAAACAGAAACAAAATCACAATACATTTGAATTCTCTCTCTTTTTTGTTGCTCTATCGTATTCTCTCCCTCAAACCTTTTACCAAAATCTTAACTCTTCTAATTTTTTAAAATTTGTTTATAATTTCTCTACAGTTATCCAATCTACTACAAATTTTCACTTTTCAATCAAATTTTCAACTAACTAGAACATAAATTTGTATTTTCTCCTATCCTATTTGTGTATATAACACGTGTCTAAACTCATTATATAAAATTTAACTTATATCTAACGAATTGTGTTTATTTGAATCATCTCTTTAGTTATCTCTGTATAATTTTTTGTATATTATTTCTTGATATTAAACATTATTAATTTTATGCGATTAATTTTAAAAACTTCATTAGGATTTTTTGATGAAAAAATTTTACTGCAGATTTTAGCGGAATGATTTATTGAGATCTCAAGCTCTATCTTAACACCTCAACTTTAATCGAAGAAGTAGTTCAAGTATTTATGTCTTATTTAATATTTTTTGATGAAACTCTATGAAATTTTAAGACTACAAACTTTAGAACTTGAAAATCTAAATTCCTTTATTGTCAAAATTCTCCATATCAAATTATCAAGAAAATTTATAATACGGAGCATGCCTTAATTCTTCGAGAATAATTCCTTATTACTAGATCTTGACTCCGGATCTTAAATTTTGAAAATCAACTTGCAATCCTTTTTGATTGGTTTCTTGCTTTTAATCTTAATTAACTTGGTCTTGAATCTAATTGCTTCGATCCATGCTTCTTGATTGTGGGTATTTTACATCTTCATCCTCAATGGAACAACACAAAAAAATGGGAAAATTACATATAAATTTGGGATCATAACTCTATATATAGTTTTCATATGTATTTTGTCGATCATGAAATATAATTCTAAAGAAATCTGATCTCTACACATATAATTTGACTCAAACTTTATTTAGATGTCCAAAGCTCAACAACTTAAATTCTTAATTTATTAAATCACTTTAATTTTGAACTTACCATTAAAATAGCATTTATATACAATTAAATACATATGTAGGTCCACATGACAAATTAATAAACCTGACATTTTTATCAGACAGCATATGAGATTCTAACTTTTAACAGATTTAACCATAGCAAATTCAGACCAGGGCAATGATAGTTGAAATTGTAATTTTCCCTTTTTATTGAGAAAGAATGAGTTAAATTATTTGAATTTAATTAGTTTCAAATATTCATGTTGAATTATATATTTTATTTGGGCTCATCTATTGAGAATAATTTAGAAATGAATACATATGATCTATGTCGATAGCTTAAACAATTAGTTGAAGTCCCCCTGTTTGGTGAAGATTAAAATTAGATTTTTATTAAATTTTGATAAAAATTGATAAAATATATAGTTAAAAAATTATGGATCTCATGAAATATTAATTATTGACTTTGATTTAGATTAAAATCTGAATTTTAATTTCGTCAAAATTGTTACCATTATATTATTATAGATAAAAGTCTTAAATTTGATTCACTCTACCGTCCATGTATGAAGTTAACATGCGTTAAATCTTGGATGAAAATAAAAATGCAACATTCTCATAAATAATGATAATAAAATTTGAACGCTGTCTCCTATGCAAACAAGGGCTTACAAAACTTTTCACTTCGTTAGATGGGAGAGAATATTAAGGTTGAAAATTTTATATCATTTATAAGTAGGAATAGTAAGAGGAAGGATAATGGACCTGAGAGATATAATGGATAATAGTTATAAATGTGTTATAAAATTAATATTTGTCTTTGATTGAATTTATAAACTGGTGATATATTTGTATCTGAATGGAGAAATTGAAAATGCAATTCATTAAACAAGAAGAAGCACTGGTATCACACGATTCTCTCCTTTCTTTTTTTCTTTTCAATTCAGACCTTTTTTTTTTACTTCCCCTCTTCAATGGGACTGTAAGTAATTTAGTTTAACAATTTGCAAGAGGCACTTCTCATTGTCAGCTCTTTTGTCATGCATACAAGGACTTCAATTACTGTCTACTAATCAGCTTACTGTTACAAAATGCCATTTGCAATTTCAAGTCATCAGACCACCATTGTCCCAAACCCTGAGCCTCGAAAAACTTCTGTCTTTTTTTTCTTCTTTTTTTTTCTTCAATTTTTTATTTAAAAGGGAAAATATGTTATGTTCAAAATGTCCTTGCCTTATTTGGAGAAAATTATAAAATTTTTAATTTTTGGGGTCAAACTAATGAAAACCGTCATTTTGGATTTGAACTACGAACTTTGTGAAGGTTTAGTACCTATGATGGCACAAATAAAAGATTTGGATCAATCCTGCTACTAAATGAAATTTTTGGTACCTTGCATTTTTCCCATCCTTTTTTTTTTTTTTTTTTTTTCATCCTTTACATTATCACCATGCCTTTCAGTTCATCATGTACAGTGTTAGAACAGTAGACAAGAAATTTAGGAATAAATATGTTCTTGAATAAAATTTAAACCTCGTATGCACACAGAAAGCTGGGATATCATTGCAAGATTAAGAAAAAACATTCTGCATCATATGGAAAGAAATTGTGATGTACAAGTACCTTTTTCACAGCATTACCTCACGTACTGCCAGGAAAAAATTTCCTTTTAAGAATGAGCAATTACACTTCTATCATATTTCCATTCCCGTGAATGTATATGAACACATGTACTGATAATGTACAAAATAAATTCACAAAACGTACTTTTTGTGTTCATGGAAATCAATCATAATTTTCACTTACCAATTTGGATTTGAGAGGGCACAATGATAACCATTTCAGATTTTTTTTCATGAGATTCGTCCCGTAAATCAATCCAAACAAGATCTTGAATTATCATCTTTATCGTTGCCAAAGTAGTTTTGTTCTCCATCACACAAGTATCGTTTGAGATTGTTAGGAAATTTTCATCATCGAGGTTTGGAGAAAAAATAATACATAAAAATAATCAAGAAGATGAAAATAAGATGAAAATCATAATGAATATAAAAGCTCAAACATGACATTATATCGTTGTCTTTAAATGATTTTTGCCCCCCTCTCAAATACAAAATTTGATGCTTAAAGGGTTTCACGACAAACGGTTTGAAAGATTGATCAAGCCTTATAGAGAATCAATATTTAAGCACTTGTATAAATTTTCCAAAACTTGAAAAACACAAGGGCAATATTGAATATGAATGAAGAAGACTACAATTTCTTCTTTGTGGAATGTAGAATATGATCCCAAATGTAATCAAGTGTTTTCTTATGATTTCAATATTGATTTCAACATCTTTACATTGATTATCCATGGCCTATTTATAGGCCTCAATCAATGTCCACGAATTAGTGTAAAAAATGTGCTGAAATGTTGCAAGAAACATCCCAAAAGCCGCCATAATTCAAACCAAAATGACTTCCAATGATCACTAAAAAACTACCATGCAACCGCATAGTTTCTGGCATGCAGCCAGATTTCTACATATAGCCATGCGGTCGCATGGCTCATTGGCGTTTGCGATCGCATAGGCCAAGTTTTGCCTTCCAATTGTTTTGTTCATTCCACGTTCGGTTCTTATTAATGTTGAACAATATACAACATTCTCCCACTTGTTCAACACTCATTAAGATCTCATACTCAACGTATACAATACTTATGGATAAGGATTAGATATCTTAGAATTTGAATCTAACCATAGTGTAATTCGAACTAAATAAAGTCGAAGTTAAAGGTAGTATGAAGCTTTAAACCAATTAATCCATGTGACAATACCAGTAAGGACACACAAGTATTACGTGTTCTCAACTTCCTCAACTCGCTTAACACTTTTATGGCCTTGGACTCATTCTATTCAACAAATTTTTAAGAGAGAAACTCCAACTCTTTATTGAAGCGACGACACCTCGAAGTTTGTCTAGGTGAAGTTCTTTCGGCACCTTTGTTACTTTTAGAGATACTTGTATTTTAACAATGAACTTTATTAAGAGCTTTAAGCTCAACCCTCACTTCATTAACAACCAATATTATTTTAATTAGGACAAGGTTATTGCGGATTAGAATAATGCTGCAACTATTCACATAACGAATGACTTTTTGTTACCCTTTGAACCCGTAGATTACCTTTTGAGTAATGGCAGGTAGGGTTGTCGTCATTGGTGGACCTTTGTAGTTTAGGTGTTTCAATTCCATCCTACTCAAAGTAGGCACCACGAATTTTTTTTTAAGTGGTCTAATTAAAGGATCCGCTAAATTCTCTACAGAAATGATTTCTCCTTTGATAATTTTCTTGTAAAGTTACATTTAAGGCTTATATGTCTAGACTTTTCATTACACGTGACTTAGTATCTTATCAAATATAGCTAGCCAACGATCGATTCATTTGATAGATACAACTTGTTACCACCAAGAATTCTCTCGTGCTTCTCATTAGCTTTATTTTAAAGCTTTACTAATTTCCAAAACACGGTTGGATGATTTCTTTCAATCCATTACACTGGTCAATCACTTTAATTTGTAGATTTTATACTTAGGTATTCACTTTTCATCATCAAGCTATTACGATGATCTTCAATTTATGAATATTCTTTAAATATTCCATTGGTTTGCAACCACCATAATCGGTTTTTACCTATTCCATCAACTTTAGACTTCGAGTATCTCATCCTCATAATTATATATATAAGGGCTTTTCTACCTTTTTCCTTTCATAGATATTTTAAAAGGTATAAGTAACTTTTATACTAAGTTACCCTCACAATTCTTCAATTAGGAATTCATATGTAATCTAGAACATTGCATCTTGGATTTCTCAATATAAGTTCACAAGCGTTATTGATTACCCCCACATTTAGGATTATACTCAAACTTAGAGTTCATCAATATGTTAAACCCCACATTTGATATTATACTCGAACTTAGAGTTCATTAACTCTTTCATAGTTCATTCACTTATCACTTTGATAATACCTGTGAAAGTTTAGGTACTTTTAGATGGTGGTCGTTAAGTCACAATGACCTTCAATCTAACTATCTTTGATTTTGATTACACAGTTTGATCAAGGTCATCTCATAGATTGACAATGTGTTTCAAGCATAAACCAACTCAATTGGTTCCACGATTGAAGTCCAAAATGAAGAAGACTAAATACTGCTTCTCCAAACATAAGCGATTTATCACCTCCGTAACATTCACGGAATAATATTTCACCTTATTCACATTTTCTCATACTCACATACAAATATAATTTTGCATAAATTATCTCACTTAATTTCATAGAATTAGTTGAGGCTATCATAATAAATCAAAGTTAGTATAATTTTCAATCAAATACGAAATTTTAACCAACTAATCTACCATGTCATTTTCCAGTAGAAGAAATGATCATGAAAGTTCACATATTTTCTTTCATAAAATTCTAAAATTTTAGAATTTTTTCCATATGTAACATATGAAATATCATTCATTCTCATATTTCAACATAGAAATTGTTGACTTCGAAAATTGGACCTTTCAAGTGGCCAATCGAGAGCTACTCCACGTATTCCTCCCTGCGCACAATCAACGCACTGTCAGACGTAGACGACCGGGACCAGTGGGGGTGGTGGCGATTGTATGCACTCCGACGGTCAAGTTAGGTTCAGGTGGTCAAAACAGTACCCAGGGGTTGTGTAAAATAATAAGGGGGAGGAGAAAATATATATACTTGATATGGAGTGCTATTTAGTAAGAGTTTCATTACCTTTGCTCTTGCCAACCCTTGGGTATTTATAGGTGGGATGAACCGCTGGATGTGGGGCACGTGTATACATATGACGGTATGAGGTGTCTGCTCATAGACGTCAATCAGCCGCGTTTGTAGAGTGGACGGGTAATTGCTTCTCCCAAGTTGAGTTGATATAAAGTCGATAAGTCACATCAACTATCCTCATAGAGACGTCAAATCAATTTAAACCTTAGGAACGGAAAGGATCTTAGTACAGATATCCTTCTGAAATTAGCGGCAGATCTTCTGACAGAGGTCTCCGGAGTGGACTTCGCCTCGGCCTCATAGGCGAGGGCGCTTCGGTCAGTTCAGCAGGATTACCTATGTCTCGCAATGTGATAGCAGGTTGTTGACATTTGGGAGATCACTTCGTAACCACTTCGGGTGGGAGATCACTTCGGAATCACTTCGGGTGGGTGTCTATCAGATCGGAGTACTTGGTGGTGGACATTTCGAGGTGGTTCAGATAGGGGCGTAACAGTGGTTCCCCACGTTCAGGTATGAATATTTATATCATGGGTGGACTTGCCTTCCTGATCAGATGTGTATGCCTCGGTACGTGGATCGTGACTTGTGGGAGTTTGTGGGCCGATCTTCTGCATTCGTCGAAGCGATGATTTTAGGCAGATGCTCTAAAGCTTCACTACTGCGTAAGGAAAACAATTACTTATGTGAGACTGAAGTGATGCAAGATCGGATGATGTGTAGGAAGAAGGTTGACGAAGCGACGGGGGCGACTACCTACAGTGGACTCGTGTCAGGCACATTTGAACTTTGTAAAGTTGAGTGAAGAGCTCATATGCCACCGGTGAGCTGACCCACAGGAGACGATGCGTTGGGAGATGGCTAAAACTTTGTAAAGTTTAGGAGGGAGTGCAGCGACCGAGGCTATGACCTACAGGGGACTTCGCTTCGGGTGCGTCTAAAGCTTGTAAAGTTGAGTGGGGAGCTCATCTGCCACCAGTGCGCTGACCCACAGGGGACGATGCGTTGGGAGATGGTTAAAATTTTGTAAAGCTTAGGAGGAAACGCAGCGACCGAGGAGATGATCCACAGGGGACTCCGCGTCACGTGCATTTAAGCTTTGTAAAGTTGAGTGAGGAGCTCATCTGCCACCAGTGCGCTGACCCACAGGGGATGACGCATTGGGAGATGGCTAAAATTTTGTAAAGCTTAGGAGGGAACGCAGCGACCAAGGCGATGACCCACAGGGGACTTCGCGTCAGGTGCGTCTAAACTTTGTAAAGTTGAGTGGGGAGCTCATCTGCCACCGGTGTGCTGACCCACGGGGGACGACACATTGGGAGATGGCTAAATTTTTGTAAAGTTTAGGAGGGAATGCAGCTACCGAGGCGATGACTCACAGGGGACTCCGTGTCAGGTGCTTCTAAGCTTTGTAAAGTTGAGTGAGGAGCTCATCTACCACCGGTACGCTGACCCACAGGGGATGACGCATTGGGAGATGGCTAAAACTTTGTAAAGTTTAGGAGGGAATGCAGCGACCAAGCCGATGACCCACAGTGGACTCCGTGTCAAGTGCATTTAAGCTTTATAAAGTTGAGTGAAGAGCTCATTTGCCTCTGGTGCACTGACCCACAGGGGACGACGTGTTGGGAGATGGCTAAAACTTTGTAAAGTTTAGGAGGGAACGCAGCGACCGAGGCGATGACCCACAGGGGACTTCACGTCAGGTGCGTCTGCATGTGTATTTTCTAGGTGGGGGACTTGAGTTAGTTCAAACCTTTCAAAATGAGAACTAGGTCCAGAACCAACTTCAAGTATGCAACCATGCTACTGTCCTTGGTCGCGAAGTTCCCATTGACCTGATTCACTATAAGTTGAGAATCACTGCTCGCCAGGAGCCTTCTGACTTGCATCTCTTTAGCAAGTCTAGGACCTGCCAGAAAGGCCTCGTATTCAGCAGTGTTGTTCGAGGCTTTGAAATCGAACCTTATTGTACAGTTTAACTTGTGGCCTTCCGGGCTTTCCAAAACGATCCCTGCCCTGGAGCCAGTCTCTCCTGAGGACCCATCAACAAATAGTTTCCATATAGGGGGCTCGGTTGGTTCCATTTTACCTCCATTTCTAGGGTTTTGGCAAACTCAACCATAAAATCTGCAAGGGCCTGGCCCTTGATGGCGTGTCGAGGTCGGAACAATAGACGAACTCACTGAGCTCGATTGTCCATTTTAGTAGGCATCCTAACGCATTTGTTTTCTACATCACCTGCTTCAATGGGAAGTTGGTGAGACTTCAATTGAGTGGGTCTGAAAGTATGGCCTCAGTTTTTTTGAGGCTGTGATAAGGGCGAGTGCCAGTTTCTCTTTGTCTGGGTAGCGTGTTTCAGCTGAGAGAAGTCTTTGTCAACGTAATACACTGGCAGCTGGCGCTCCCTTTCTTCTCTGACTAGGACGGCGCTGACTGCCATGTTCGAAACCTCTAAGTATAGCAGTAGTGACTTATCTGGTTGAGGTTTCGATAGGAGGGGTGCCTCTCCAAGGCGCTTTTTCAGTGCCTGGAAGGCTTCCTCACACTCAGAAGTCCATTGGAACTTCTTTCCTTGTTTAAGCACATTAAAGAAGGGCAAACTTTTATCTGTGGCTCTGAAGATGGAGCGACTGAGTGCGACTATCCGACCATTGAGGCTTTGGACCTCCTTTGGTTTCAGAGGCGACCTCATCTCTAGTAAGGCCATTATTTTCACTGGATTTGCTTCAATTCCCCTTTGATTGACAATATATCCCAAGAACTGATTTACATGTTGATTAAATTAAATGTTGATTTAATCATGTTTATCCCTAAATCTAGCAAATATAGTTTTTAGTTTTATTTTCAAAATCTGATTTTGAAAGAACAAAAAAAAAAAATTTTCTTGGATCGAGGCAGTGGGGCGGTGGCGGTGGCCTCGCTGTCGCTGTTGTGGTTAGGGGAGGGGACTGCCGCCCTCCAGGCGACAATTCCCCCTGGTTGTTGGGCGGGGCGGGGATAGTAGAAAAAAAAATTTAGGGTTTTGGTGGAAACGGGGACCTCTATTGCAAATAATACAATTAGGGGCCCCTGATTGCAATTACGAAAATGCGGTCAATTTGCAAATTTTAAAAGGGGGACCTGTTCTACAATTTTTTAATTTGGAAGGGTCTGGTGTTAATTTCCAACTTGGGTCAAATTTATAAATTGTCAAAATTGTTTTGAATTGAATTTTGAATTGGTTTTAAAATGATATTTTAATTGGGTTTGACCCATACCCTAATTTTGACCCAAACTTAAAATTTATTTAAAATTTGACGACTGTTATATTTTTGTTAAAATTAGATTTTAACTTAAATATTTAATTTTGACTCTTAATTGAATTTTATTTTGTTTGGGAATTTTGTTCTAAATTAAAATATTAATTCAACTTTATTAGAAGTTTGACTCTAATATTATATTAATTAAAATTTGATTTCAATTAATACCACTTCCCAATGCAAATTAAAATTTAGAGTATGACTCTAATTTAATAATTAATTAAAATTCGATTTTGATTAAATTACTTCGCCCAATAGTTATGGAATTAGAGTTGGACTCTAATTCGAGATTTAGTTAAAATTTGATTTTAATTAAATAGGCCTGCCAAATAAGTTAATTAATTAATATGATTACTTAATTATTTAATTATCTTGATCCAAAATTTTGAATTAGTTTTGATGACTATAATTGCTAGATTTATAAAACATTGCATATAATATTCGATATTATACATAGGAAACATTTATGTGATGAATGTTTATGGATGATTATGGACTCGACCATATGGATGTGTTGAATGGTTGATTTACTTCTTTTTGTTTTATGAGCCTGCGAGTCCTCAATTGTTTTGAACCTGCAAGTCCGTTGTTATTATTGTTGATTATGGGTCTACGAGCTCTTTATTATATTGGACCTGCGAGTCCGTTGTTATTGTTGTTATTTTGGGCCTGGGAGTCTGATCTCTTTTAGGCCTACGTGCCAACTAGTATAGGATACATGTTGCAGTTTGACTAATTGGAGGCGCAAGAAGAAGTGGACACCATGGAGATGGTGCATTGGTGTTGATCCAATGTTGTACCCCTTAGGAATTGACCAACTAGTTTTCCCTTTGGCTCGGAAAAACTAGATAGAACAAGTCTATAATCATCCATACTATTACTTATATATATTTATTAGCATAGTAGATGTATGTTTATATATATATATATATATATATATATATAATTACTTGATGAGACCATTGCACGTTAAATTCCTTGTTAAAATATTAAGTTAGTATTATTTGTCTTCCATCATTATAGTGAAAAATGAGAATCCTAAATCGACCTTAGCTTGTTGAGTACACTTAAGGCTGGTCTATTAGGGATATGTTTGACACTATGAAATATTTGATATTTCTGAATGATGGGTTTGACTTAACTAAAATTTATCTTTTGTTGAGTACAATCAAGGAGATAAATTTTAGAGGCATGTTAAACTAACATATAAGATGTGTGAAGACAAAAGAGTTGTCAACTTAATGATCTGGGAGTTGTATGGAGATACAATTGATAATAATATCTACCCAAATGTTTTATTAGGATTTGTTGAGTACACTCAAGATCTTGATACAACAAATGGGATCCCAGCCCACTGGGAATCAAATGTGGATTCAAATAATATATGTATGAGGGTCATGAATTTATTTTAAATAGTGGGAGCACATTTAATTAAAATCCATATTGAATTTGTGCATATGCATTATAATACATATTAATTCTATATTTTTTTATCATTTACAATTTTTGAATCATGAGTAATCATATGAATTTGAGAGGTATACTGGATGCCAACAAACTGACCGGACTAAATTTTCTCGATTGGCACCGCAATTTGAGAATCATTCTCAAGCATGAGAAAATTGGATATGTCCTTGAGCAGCCCTTTCCAGTGGTCCTACTGAAAATTCCACTCAGGAAGAGGTGTCTGCTTATAACAAACACAGTGATGACTGTTGTGTGTTGTCACACCTGTCCTACCCACCTGGGCCAATGGCCCACTCATCCTCATCCACGTGGCATTCCTGTCGAGGTGGCACACATTGCCGAGGTGGGTTTTTTCCGAAGTGCTTCAAGCCTAGGTCCATCCGTCGAGGCTCCTCGATCTGATGTACGTGAGTCTGCCGAAGTCCAACTACAGAGGCTCATGACCCGAAGCATGGAACCTATTGAATGTAGCCGAGGTCCCCAAGTGGAAGTATTTGTCAAATGGTCGAAGCCCCGAAGCTGATGCACGAGCCTCTTCACCACAAGGAACTACCTCCACAGTCACTTCTCCCAAGAGATCGCCTGCTCAGAGATCTTATTCGAATGATTGATGGAACGTTTGTCACAAGCATAAAGGTCAAGTCTTGTCACTAGTATGGAGGACCTGCGCAAGCAATAAATGCGACGTAAGCAAGCAAGTCAAGTCCCATACCTAAGAAAAGACGTTTGAACTAAAGAAATGAGTCCACGTGCCACTTCATCCAAGGGCTCCCATTTCATATGTATCACTATAAACACTTCCATTGTGTAATGTCAAAGGCTAATGCAAGAATCAATACTAAAGACTATATTCACTCAACTCTCTCTCATTTTACTTGTAATACACAAATCGAGTTTATACACTTTTATATATACATTTACGAGCACCGGTTGGTAATTATTGTACAATCGGATTACGAACAACCCGTCGAATTTCGAACGTCACTGTCCCGCGTCGTTGGGCTGCTCCCACGCCCCTTTAAACCTCTCATTTTAGACTGTCCACGTGTTTTAGCGTGTTGGACTTTCACCCACGCAAGCGCGGGTGGGACCGGCATCTGTTGGCGAACTTTTTGGGGTCAACAATGACAATAACACTACAGCATGTGTGATGCTTCCAGCTATGTCACCTGAGTTATAGAAACGACATGAGGGTATGGATGCTTACACTATGATTTTTCATCTCAAGGAGTTGTATGATGAACAATCTCATGTGAAGATGTATGAGACCTCTAAACAACTATATCGGTGCAAAATGGCAGAGGGATCTTCAGTCAGTGCTCATGTGCTGAAGATGATTGGTTTCATTGAAAAACTGGCTTCATTGGGTTTTATCGTGGATCATGAACTAAGTATTGACTTGGTTCTGCAATTTCTGCCAGATAGTTATTCACAGTTCATTATGAACTTCAATATGAATAAGATCGAATGCACACTCCCTGAATTGCTTAATATGCTTAAAACTGTGGAGCCCAATGTCAAGGCAAGCATTGGGCATGTCTTAGCTATTCATTCCTCTAAGGGCACTAAGAGGAAAATCAAAGGAAGTTTTAAAAAAAACATCCAAAAAGGCTAAGGGCAATAACAAAGCAGTGAAAGCAAGCAAGGACAATACCAAATCTGATGACCCATGCTATCACTGTGGAGTGAAAGGTCATTGGAAGAGGAACTGCAAGACTTACCTCGCTAGCTTGAAAGGAAAGAAGTCTTCTGAAACTTCTACTTCAGGTATTTTTTTTATCGAGGTTAATATGTCTACTTCATTAGCTTCTTGGGTATTAGATACCGGATGTGGATTTCATATTTGTATAAATATGCAGGGATTAAAGAGAAGTAGACCACTGCAGAAAAGAGAAGTTGACCTGCGCGTGAAAAATGGAGCAAGAGTTGCTGCATTAGTTGTAGGGACATACTTCTTACCACTGCCTTCGGACTTAGTATTAGAATTAGAAAATTGTTATTTTATTCCCGCCATTACTAAAAACATTATTTCTATTTCGTGTTTGGACATGAATGGTTTTTCAATTAATGTTAAGAACAATCGTTGTTCGTTTTATAAAGATGGGATCTTTTATGATTGTGGTATGTTGCAAAATGAAATTTATATTCTTGATACTGAGTCGTCTATTATGAATATAGAAAACAAAAGGCATAAAAGTAATAATCTAAATAATACATACCTCTGGCATTACAGACAGGGTCATATTAATGACAAATGCATTTCCAAGTTACATAAAGATGGATACTTGGGGTCAACTGATTTCGAATCATTTGACAAATGCGAGTCGTGCCTGTTAGGCAAAATGACCAAGTTCCCTTTTACTGGAAAAGGAGAAAGAACCACAGAACTGTTAGGACTAATACATACTGATGTATGTGAACCCATGTCAATAACTGTCAGAGGTGGTTTCTCTTACTTCATCACATTCACTGATCATTCTAGATATGGTTATGTGTATCTGATGAAATTCAAGTATGAAGCACTTGAAAAGCTCAAGGAATTCAAACTTGAAGTAGAGAAACAGACTGGTAAAAATATTCTCACGCTGAGATCAGATCAAGGTAGAGAATATTTAAAGGGAGAATTTTTAGATTATCTTAAAGAGAATATAATTCTCTCGCTCTCGCAGTGAACTCCGCCATATACATCGCAACATAATGATGTATCTGAACGGAGGAATCGCACTTTGTTAGACATGGTGCGATTTATGATGAGCCATGCAAACAGCCCAAAATCATTTTGGGGTCATGCACTAATTGCTGCATGCTACACACTTAATCGTGTCCCATCTAAATCGGTCAACAAAACTCCGTACGAGCTATGGAGAGGAAAAAGACCAAACTTATCTCATATGAAAGTTTGGGGCTGTGACGCTTATATAAAGCGAAATGAATCAAATAAGCTTGAGGCTAAATCTGACAAATGCGTATTTGTGGGATATCCAAAAGAGACAATTGGATATCAGTTTTATAATCCCATTGAGAAGAAGGTGTTAATCTCAAGACATGCCATATTCCTAGAGAAAGAGTTTATTCTAGGAGAGGGTAGTGGCAGTAAACTAGAACTTGAAGAAGTTCAAGAATCCACAGATATTGTTGTCCAATTAGATGAACCTGAGTCTAATCCTACACCTGTTGACGGACAGACTCTTGATTAGGATGTAGAGAACCCTGAGGACACTCCAGCTCAGCGTAAATCAAGTAGGATCATTCGACCTCCCAGAAGGTACGAATTCACGATTACTAATCAAGTATTATTAGTCGAGGATGATGAACCTACAAATTACGTAGAAGCGAAGTCAAGTGTTGACTCGAAGAGATGGCAAGAAGTCGTGGAATCCGAAATGAACTCAATGTATGAGAATAATGTTTGGACCTTGGTCGACCTTCCAGGTGGGATAAAATCGATAGGTTGTAAATGAGTTTACAAGAAAAGGTCGATGTGGATGGAAACGTCCATACATACAAAGCAAGGCTAGTAGCAAAGGGTTATACACAAAGATAAGATATTGACTTTGATGAAACTTTTTCGCCTGTAGTCATGCTAAAGTCCATTCGGATTTGCTTGCAATAGCTGCATACCATGATTATGAGATATGACAAATGGATGTTAAAACTGCTTTCCTTAATGGAAACTTACAAGAGGAGGTGTACATGACACAGCCTGAAGGTTCTGAATCCAAAGGAGCCAACAAAATTTGTAACCTAAATCAATCCATTTATGGATTAAAGCAAGCCTCTAGGAATTAGAATCTTCATTTTGATGAGACAATCAAAAGGTTTGATTTTATAAAAAATGAAGATGAACCGTGTGTTTACAAGAAGACAAGTGGGAGCGCAGTCGTATTCCTAATATTATATGTCGATGACATATTATTAATGAGAAACAACATCCCAATGCTTCAATCGGTAAAATTATAGTTGTCAAAGAATTTCTCCATGAAAGATATGGGAGAAGTAGTGTATATCTTGGGAATCAAGATCTTAAAGATTATTAGGCTTATCGCAATCTTCGTACATAGATAAAATCTTGAGAAGATTTAATATGGAAGAGTCTAAAGGAGGTTTATGTCCCATGTCGCATGAGATTTACCTCTCAAAAAATATGTGTACTAAAACAAATGATGAAAGGAGTCGTATGGATAAGATTCCTTATGCTTCGGCGATAGAATCTATCATGTATACAATGTTATGTACGAGACCATATGTTTCATATGCTCTAAGTGTTACGAGCAGATTTCAAGAAAACCCTGATGAGAAACACTAGATAGCGGTTAAGAACATTCTTAAGTACTTGAAAAGGACTAAAGATGTGTTATTGATCTATGAAGGAAATGAACTGAAAATTCATGGGTATATTGATGCCAACTTTCAAACTGACAAAGATGATAGCAAGTCTCAATCAGGATATATGTTTACTCTCAACAATGAAGCGGTTAGTTGGAAAAGTTCCAAACAGGAGACAACCGCTGATTCAACAACAGAAGTCGAGTACATTGCTGCTTTTGAAGCAGTAAAGGAAGCTGTCTGGATCAAGAAGTTCATTAATGAACTTGGAGTCGTTCCTAGCATTGTTGATCTCATACCTTTGTATTGTGATAACAATGGAGCAATTGCACAAGCGAAGGAACCGAGGTCTCATCAACGATCCAAACATATGCTAAGGCGATATCATCTCATCAAGGAGATTATACAAAGAAATGACGTAAAGATAGAGCGAGTTCCCACAGATGACAATATTGCATATCCACTGACAAAGCCGTTGTCACAACAGAAACATGATCGTCATGTGGACGCTTATGGTATTAGGTACATGAGTGATTGGATCGAGTGCAAGTGAGAGTTTGTAAGTGTTATGCCCTAGATCCAATTGATTTAGGTTGTAAACGCTTTTAATATGTTTAATGCATTTAATTTTAGCGAGATCTATTATTTATTTAAATTAATTTTGTGATAAATAATATTAAATAATAGAATCCGAAGATCCAAGTTTAAGTGATTTGTTAATCACAAGGAGTTGTGATTGTGAGATACAAATTACATATAATTGGATCTTGAATAAACCGTGGTCATAAGTAATAACGAGATACGGATATCGTTAATACAGTTAGACCATCACGTGTAGCATTTCTTACTTGTGAAGTAAGTAGCTGATCTCACGAGTTAAAGTGTGGTGACACTTAAATGAATACGTGGATGTTTTGTTATAGAACAAAACATTGGAGACCCGCTAAGAGATTTCACATGGATAACTATCTGAGTGTCAGTGGTTAATCTCTAACGTTCAGTAGTGAAATTGGTCCTACAACTTGAGGTCATCATAGTGCCTTGTATGAGGACAGTCATACTTTGACGGTGTTGGATGTTGCTTTGCCAAGGGCCGCTAATACGACATCGTTCGGATATGTCAAGAACCATATGAAGGTTGTGAATGACCAATAGAGAATTCGTCACTCTTAGATAGTAAGAGATTGTGATCTGCATTTCGTTTAATTAAGTCAATAACGAAATCTTTGGCCAAGATATACTTATAAGTCGAAAAGGAGTTTTCGACTCATATTGACTTAATAGTAGAATGAAAGATATGATCGATAATCGAGATTGACACACTTCCATATCTCGTAGTTGATCGGATCATATTGACGAAGGGATTATAATTTCATGGTAAACGAACAGTTTTGGTTTTGTCATACCACGTGACATTTCCCGTCAAATGTGTTGCCCTGATACATTGCTAGATGTCAATCTGGGACGGCGAGTGTGAATTTGTGATAAATTAAAAGGGTGTTTAATTTATCAGTTTTGATTAGATCAAAATAATATTTCACGTCGTTAGACATCGTGGTCGGGAACCTAATGAGTCGCACACAAAAGAGAATTGGAAGATTACAAATTGCCAATTGATTAATTTAACAATCGTTGGATAAATTAATTAATTGGATTTGTTATTTATATTCCCGAATTAATTAATTGGATTAATTAATTCACGAACCGGATTTAATTAAATGGATTAATTAAACATTGGACCGAATCGGGCCGAGTCCATTTGAGTTTATATAAATACATGGCTAGAGTTTGAGGTCTATAAGGTTTTCACTATTCTTGCTGGCACAAGAGGAAAAATCCTAATAGTTGCAGTTTATTCTCTGTGTGGATTTCATTGGAGGCTGGACAATTGAACAACTGTAGGAGGCAGATTCAAGTTGCTCGAAAAAAATAACGCGAATGAGTTTGCAAAATCAAGAAAATGTATATTTCTTATCACAATTCTTATCTAAATACAAAATTTAATCCTAAATGAAAATTGAAATTTGTTTAATTCCGCTGTGTATGTTTAAGTAAATTCCCAACAGTTGCACCACAATATTGTTAAATATGGTATGAAATTTAATCCGCACACTCTACTTAAGACATCTTCTCTACCCAAATCTTCTTATACTGGAACTAGAAGCAATATTTAGAGCTGTGCAAATTGCTCTCATTTCTGCCTCTGCACTCGAGCATTGTGACCAGCTGCCGAGTTAGTAGATTGCTTCATGTATCCATTTGAGTTCAACTTTACCAAACCTTGTTTTTATTTTTTCCGGTATACCAGTGAGAGAACTGTGTTTAATTGCACCCCTCCACGTAGTAGTCTAGCTACTCTGATTATAAATACATAAATAGAGAGAGGAAAAGAAGAAAAAGAAGAAGTGGTGCAAAACTGAAATGCTAAGCAAAGGCAGTTTCTTTTGTCCCACATCGTTCATGTAGTAAACAAACATCAGAGAAAGGATTTATAAATTAAACAAACTTAAAAAAATCTAAACATACCTTTCTCGGCCTTTTGGCTAAGATTAAGTGTAGTATCTGTTCTTATCAGTTTAATATCTGATATGTGGGCCATTGGCTCACACGATATTAAATATATATTTTAAGGGGGGAAGATCCAATGTGTAGCCTGCTACCCGGGCCTTCGAGTGTTGCCCATGTGTTGCACTACAGCATGGGCTCGGCGCACCCAAACAGAACAAGTCCAATAATTTCTTAGTAACAAGTTTGAATTTAGTATAACTAGTCTTGTGTTACCTGCCCAATTTCTGTGATTTTTATATCGCTTTAGAGTAGTTATATATCTTGAAAGTGATATTTGTTGAATAGGTTGTAATGTCGGGAAAAGCCAATAATCTTTCTTTATCACTGTGAGTAGCTATAGACTGATCTTAGTCATGTTACTATTCTTTCACTGGATTCCTAGCTCTTAAGGGAAATACACCAGGAAAGGTAGTGAAGCTTGAAGGTTCGATTCTGGAAATACACCAGGAAAGGTAGTGAAGCTTGAAGGTTCGATTCTGTGTTCGGGTGGGTGAAAGCCTTGTGTTGTGTGGAGAAAGGATAACAAATTTCTGAAGCCAAAAGGACCTACTTTCCTAAAATGAGAGCTTTTGCAGAATAAGTAGAATGCCTCACCTTTCCTAAAATGAGAGCTTTTGCAGAATAAGTAGAATGCCTCCCAATCCCTTAAAAATGAGTTTCAAGGTAGTTTCGGGGCTAATATTTTTGTTTTTTGAACTCAAGATATATCGTCCTTCACTCAAATCTTATGTCTTACTCGGTCATTTATTATTAGCAAATTGCAAGACGTTATTTTAAATATGATGTTACTTGCAGTATACTTTGCGGCATCTTGTTAGATGCTAGCAAGGGCTGATATTGTGAGGAATATTCAAAGATATAAGAGGAGGTACAACAAAAAGATAGATAAATGAAAAACTTTTAAATAATATATTTGTATTTCATTTTGGGCAAATACAAAATCAACAGAAAAACTTAGTATGTTGAAATTTAACTTAAATCAAATACAAATTCAGCAGAAATTGCATCTTGATTTAAGAAAATTTATCAACTTCCTACACAAATTTTCAATTCATACATATTAAGAGTGGATAAAAAGGTCTCATCCATTATACTGAAATGATGCAAAAGCACAAAAATGTTAGAAAGCATCCAATGCCAAAATGTGGACATTTATGAAAAGAAAATTTCATCCAAGTCCTCAACAATTCTGTGTTGGCGTTTCTTTCTGCTTATTTCTTGGAGACAGTTCTTGATCATTTGGTTGTACATCTAAAATCACCCCATGTTTCTGCATGTAATTCTTCTTTTCTTGGAGAAGGTACAAGAAGATCATGGCAGAAATTTTAGCAGTAAAAATTATGGTCCAAATCCTTACACTTTTCGATGTTTTTCCATGGTAAGCTTGTAAACCTGTGTATATATTGATTACTCCCAGAAAAGAAACTGTAATCCCTTGTAACCAGTGAAAAATATACCAAATGCTTCTTCCTTTCCTTTCCCTGCACACAAATTTTTTTTCAGAGTTTCGGTCTGCAAAATTTTGAGAAGTCAAAGTTGATTTTGAACTTTTTTGAATAATTTTCTAGAAATATTTGTTCCAATTAGAATAACTTTTAAAGAAAGCTAGTTGAATGCAATGAAACTCTTCTACGAAAAGCAGAAGCAATCCCAAACATGCAAGAAGTTTCGGTGTTTTCAAAATAAAGGTAGATCCTTTACCTATGTGGCCTTAAGATGCCAGTCAAGACTTGCAGCCATATGCCACTATATAGGGCTATGCCTATCCTCTGGTGAAGATTATTGAAAGAGTTGTCCAAGTATTTCATTGACAATACTGCTCCTACAGTTGCAAGAAGGACTGCTAGAATCTGCAGTTCATTTTATAATTCATATTGGGACCATAGCAATAGAAAATAAGAAGTTAAAATTAAGAATAATGCCATTACTTTTCCCTCCAAGTAATGATAATAATTAGTTGAATCAATTAAAGGTTGATATTGGGTCATTTCCATCTAGTCCTTGTTTGAGCCCCATTAATTTCTTGTAATGAATTATGGAATAGTAAATTGATGGGAAATGAATGGTTAAAAAAGAAGGATTTTTTATTTATTTACGTGTAATATTATTTTAATAAAAAAATGTATTGTTTAAAATGAGTACTGTAGAAAAAATAATGAGAAAAATGGGAATCAAACGGGAGCTTAATTAATAACTAAGTTCTAAGTTCTAATGATACGTTTCTAACACCATGGAGACTGTTGGGCCGTTTAAAACTTAATTATAGCTTCTGTTTGTTTTTCATTATTTGCTCATTAAAATAAAAAATATGACCGTTATCCATCACATCAATCCACTATATTTGGCTTTCTATCTCTTGTGTGGAATCCATAACGATTATATTTTTCATTCGTATTTTTACATTAATGTGTACAAAACGGGACCATAATGTAGATTTATCTCATTGATTGTGGATCGCCTTGATAACGGTCCTTAAGGGGGTGGTTTATTTTCACATTGATCGTGAAAACCTAGGCACAATTCTCACGTTGAGGCTGAGCCATTATAACATTATCTTGACTTTGTTTATCATGTGTTGAAATGACATTGGACGTAATTAGGGAATTGAGGAGACAATGACTTCCATTTATGATTTAACTTTTGCAAATTTGAAAAAAAAAAAAAAAGAAAAAGGGAAAAAAAAAAAAAAAAAAAAAAAAAAAAGAGGACAAATTGGCAGGTTCTTGACTTTGTTTAAATGATTTTAAGTTTCTTCAATTTTTTCCACTAAAATTAACTAATCCATTTTATGAATCAAAACGCTAGTATCGATAATTGAATCATGAAGATCGTTCAAATCTTCATTGACATCATTGGTCCATCACTGAAATATGCCTCACTTCAAATATGGACACCGACCAAATAGGAAATGAAACATAGTTAAAGCACAGGAATGAATTTATTTTTCCAAGAAGTTATATTAATAAGCAATGCATAATCCATTCGTGTAAAATCCAAGATTACACTCAAGCATCCACCGAAAGCACTCTTCATTTGGAGCCAACACCCGTTGTGTAATAAATCCATCCTAATGTTTATTAATAATCTTCGTATCCTTCCCTCGTAAAAGAATCGAATACATTGGTTCCAACTCTAAAATCAACGGAAGAGATTAGTGAAATAAATTTATTTTTAAAGTTATAGTTAACCGGAGATATACGATAAAACTATATTTCATCCATGTTAGAGGTCAAAATCCACACAAAATCACCATTTTGAAGCATTGATTATTCAAGACAAGAAGTTTGGGATAGGGTTTAAATGTCAACAAGGTAGGGTCATTTTCACAGACTTCTGATTTTAGTGGATAGAAAGTAGAATTTCAGAGTGGAAGTATGGTCAAAATGTAGTGGAGGAAAGGAGAAACTTGTAATGAATTTATTGAAAATATACGTTGAAAATGGATGCTCCTTTTGATGCACAAACAAGTAGTATCATATTGGGACGATAAAATCGTGTTTCTTGTGAGGTCCAACTTATTCAAGTTTTGCTGAGGAACACATATCAGAAAGCACAATGAGAGAATATGAGAATGGAGTAGAAGACAGAGGAGACATGACAGTATATTCACTTATTATGCAACTTTTGATAGTGATAAATCTTGTAGGGATTGCAGAAAAGGTATGTAAATGGTCCATAGTACCATGATGATAAGTGGAATCCTACATTCTTGATTTCTTCTCCTTTTTGGAATCTCATATCTTTACGTGTTAAGTCATAATCCCTACTTACAAAAGTAATCATAAACAAACAAAGAATACGTATAAGTTGATCTCAGTCTTGCTTAAAATTAGAAAAGAAATGCAACATTTTAAAATCCTTTATTAGGTCGATCAATTGCCAAGAGATAAGTGTACAGTATGATTAATGTTTTTAGATTGTGTTGTGCCATCACTATACTATAATACACAATGCAAGATCTTGGTCTCACAAACTAAGTGCTTATAAGTAATAAGTCTTAATAAGTGAATAATAATTTCAACGAAACGAATGAACAGAAAGTATATTTGGTCATATTTAAAAAATATTTAATCACGTATGTGTGATTTAATTGCAGAATCTCAATCTATAAGATTTTAAAGTTCAAAATACAAATATTGAAAAAAAGTCGACATAATCTTTTTTAATTTTCCCTTTTGTGAAATTGTAGGTCAAAAATTGGGCCAGGTTATAATTAGATATGACAACCAACTTCTAAATTAATTCTATGCAAGTTATAATAACCAATCATAGCATTTATTTCAAGTTGGTAATATGTCACTGATAAGCTTGAAAACAAAACTAATCCAAGACTGTGTTCCTTACGACAAAAACAAATTTAGTCGTTGTTTGGTGGAAATAAAATCAAGATTTTAATTTAAATTAAATTTAGCGATTAATTTTAAACATATATTTCATGAGATTCACAATTTTTCAACCTTATATTTTGTTAACTTTTATCTAAATTTACTAAATATTTGATTTTAATTCTCATCAAACGTATGATTACATCATAAAATTGTGCTAATAGCAATTTGATTAGTCCTTTCTATCAGTAAAGTTTCTCTTTAATAAAGTATCTATGATAATAATCAAGTTGTTGCATAATAAAGTTTTGTTGATTAGATGCTCTTATAACAATCACTAATGACACCACGTGTTGTGGTGTCTGCATTCTCATGTTATATGTGACCAAATATTTGGTCCGACGATTTATCGCTTGTACACCCGAGCTACAATTGTAGTATATATAGCACTTCGAGTCGGAACTTAGTGAATTTCTTCTAACCATGTAACACAATAAGATTTTCCTTGAGTCGTGAGTGGCTAAACTACAAAATGTAAACTAATGATGAATAATATGCAGATATTGTTGTTGTATCTTACATAAATGATTGTGTTGATTTATATCAAGCCCGATGATAGGATGGCTTGGACGTTATTGCTACTCACATGAGAACTCCTATGCATTGAAAATAGAGTACACAATACTATTATAGATTTTAAAAATTGTTAAAATCAAATTATAAATGTAAATAATAAATGACATATCGATCAAGAAATGACCCATTAGGTAACACATATTTTATTCACAAATCAAACATTATTTAAAAACCAATTTAAATATATTTTGGCATTTTATTTTCCATTTTTACGAATCCCTTAATATTTAGGGATTATTATCTTATGTTTATTATTCAAAATGTGAATATTATTAATTGCATGTATTTCTTTCTTTATATTTGTGTGGAAAGGAAACATTCCATCTTTACCTTATTTGTTCTAATTTGATGAGAAAATTTAATCCTTATTGTTAGGAATTTCATCCATATTCTTCTTCTTCATTTTGAAATACAGGATACTATCTTTTATATCTCGAACGAAAATCACAAAGACCATTCTCCATATATTTGTCACAACTTTCAAGTGAAAAAAAGTCGCAAAGACAATATGTCAAAACATATAATGCTACATACAACTGAGGTCACAAATTAAGTTGACAAGGATATCATGGCCCATAGCATTCGGCGTGATCATGATTTTTATATATTTAACATAATTTTAGGAACTGACACACAACAAACTAACTTTATTCATATTTATCACAACTTTCGAGAGAATACGAAGTCAGATAGAAAGTGATGTCACATAAAAGCAATTTCAAATGTTTCATGATGTTTGTTGGTTGTGACCTCCACAACTTGATGCAAATCGTTTGCTGTTATAGAAAAAGATCAAGGAAATTGGAACCAATGGAGCCATCATTACATTGCGTTCATCTTCACAAAAGGTCACATGGATGAATATGGAGATAAAATAACCATCTTGCTCAACTTTAGGTTAAAATATGGTTAAAGAGAAAATCTTTCTATATATATATATATATATATATATATATCACATTTGTGATTTTATATCCACCAAGGTCATAGTCATTAATAGAGGTGGACATTGTTCCAGTTGGTTCTGATTCAAAGAGAATCAAATCGAACCACGAACCATTGTTTTTTTTTTTTTTCTTTAAATGGAATCAAATTGTTTTTTAAGGTATGGAACCAAACCGAAAATCAAACAATTCAGTTCTGGTTTGGTTTTTGGTTCTAGTTTCGTTACTAATTGAGAAAAAAAGAGAGAGCATTTGAGAAAGAAGAACCAAAGGTTGAGGCTTTAATTTCAGAAATACATGCGACGGTAGACGTCAAGCGATAATTGTTGGTCTCCATCTAAGAGCTGGTGTATAAATTAAAAAGGAGAGAAAATGAGAAATGAATTATGGTTTGTGTCTACAAAATGAATTAGAGTCTCAGACTCCAAATTGAAAAATGAGAAATTGAAGGTAAGTGACCTTTTTATCCTAATTTTCAATTGAATTTTGAATTCTATGGTATTAATTGTGATTCACTGATTTTCAAAATATATATATAAATAAATAATTTATAAAATTTCAATATTTAGTTTGGTTCTTAGTTCTAGAAATAGGAGCGATCTAGAATCAGAACCAGAATCAAATTATTCTCGATTTTAAGAATTAAAACTATTATTTTTTGTTTGTAGAATCGAAGCGAACTGCTTGGTTTGGTTTGGTTGTTTTATCCACCCCTACTCATTAATATTATATAAATAAATTAATACGAATTTTATTTTTTGAAAATTTTTTTTAAAAAAAAGTTTTTTTTTTTCTATTTTTTGTGAAAATTTTCTCAAAGTTTAATATTTTCGCAAAACGTAATCTTAAACATGGATAGTTATGTTCCTATATTCTTTTAACATTAAAAAAATATATGAATAATAGAGGTAAAATTTCATAAATACTGTAGTTCATAATTTTATGAATACAATTTCAATTTAATAAAAAAAATAAAAATAAAAAATGAGATAATATATCACTGTAATCTTTGATAAATGTTGTGACCTACAAGTTGAAATTAAAAACAAGGTCACAATCAAACACCATAGAATTTTATAGGTCACAATTGCATACTAAATTACAAATCACGCAATGTCCTTATCACATACACAAGATTTATCTAGCGATGACAGTGAGTCGGGTTCGAGGCGAGGCGGGGCGGGGCAGGGACGGAGGTCGGGCAAGGTTGCCCAGTTTGCTGCCTCGTCTGCCCTTTTTTTTTTTTTTTTTTGGGGGAAATTTTAATTTACGCTATTATAGATAATAAAGTACAAATTCAAAATTTTAAAAATCCAAAGCAAATAATGCTCAAATTAAGTAACTAACATTCTCTTTTTTATTTATTTATTTTTATTTTTTGTTGCTTCTTCACGGTACGGGGATGTCACCAATTCGTCGGGGAAGGTTTTTTCGTCATCTCTAGATTTATCACAATCACATATTAAGTTATAAATCAAATAACTAATAGATCATTTGTGATTTATTTGTCATAAATCACACAATTAACTTCTCGCTAATTATATGACTGTGACTAGTCAAATTCTTCTCATCTGGCTGCATCATTTCTATCATAGCAACCTTCAAATCTACAACCGTCCAACGACCTATATTTCTCCAAAATATAGACCACGATGTTGATGTTTCTAGATCAATCACCGATGAAACATCCTTGGCACCACTAACCCAACCTCAGCAACTATCGCTGCCAACAAAATCCACGAGAGCTCAAATTCGATCTTAGATCTATATCCCTTTATAGCGGACACGTGACTCTCAATATTCGGGCTTTCCTCTTCCAATTACGTTCTTGTAGCTACTGGCAGGAAGTTATGCTCTTCTGTCATCAATTTCTCTCTACTGTCCGCAATCACCAACACCTTTTCCATAATGTTATAATCTCCTAATAACGCTCGACCTCCTCTGTCTATTTTGCTATATTGTACACATTCTCTTCACTTAAAATGGAGGACTGTGGGCATTTTAGAGAGAGAAAATAGAGTTTTTGAGAGAGTGAGTGAAAAATATGGAAGAACGATTTTGGATTTATGATTTTGAAAAGAAATGGAGTAGGAGAAGTAGGGCGGAACGGGATGGGGTGGTAGTGTACGGAGGTAAACCAAATTTTTGGAAAAATTTAAAAATAATAATTAGTTTCTAGTTTATAAAATTGAACTTAGGATGGAAACTAAGCCCTCGTATGGGCTCCATCAAAATCAAATTTGGAGAAAATGTATTTTGGAATGGTTATCTTTTTTTATGAATGTATGGTTAAAAAAGAATAAAAAAATTTGAATTTACATATAATATTATTTTATTGAAAATGTGTGATTGAAAAAAAAAAAAGAGAAAAATGCAACAAAATTTTGATGGAGCTTAAACGGGGGCTAATTTATGAGATTGAAACTTTGGAATACAAAACTTTTTCACTAATTGAATGAAGGGAAAATTTCATATCTAATTTAAATTTAAATTATTATTAATATTAAAATTTTAAATTTTCACCTGCTTTTCAATACAGAACTTTTGAATATGACTTTTGAAAGGTGAAATTAGGTCCACTACCCTTTAAAATTAGGAAATTTGAATAATACCCTATTTACTAATTAAAACATTTTTATTACGTAAGTAATAAGTTCTAAACTCCCAAAATCACAAAGTCCAAATTAGATTCATGCTTCCAGGAGCTCCCAAAGAAAAACTCTCCTCCTCACCCACGAATCCGTCGTCTCTGCTCCACTTCCATCATTTTTATCCACACTTCCACCATCACTCTGCTATGAATTAGAAAACCCCCAAATTATCTTCTACTGAACCACGAGAAATCAATAAGATGAATTTGGCAATATTGTTGGGAAATTTTGCGCAATTCCCTTTATTTCTATTTACCCGTAGGATCTTTTGTTGTTCAGAAGAATATTAGCAAACAAAAAAAATAAAGAATATAATGCACAAATTAAATGGACTATCAAAACTTTTCATTCTATGAAAAATTGTTATAATCATATAGAATTTCACTCACCAATCCAATCCCAAAGTATTACAAAGAAAAAAATAAACCTGAATTTTACCACACCTACTTTTTTACCCAATATACGAAAAGTCTCAAAATGCTAGGCTCACTATATTTTTCTCTCAGATCAACTCCCTGGCCATACCCAAAATACTGAAATACATCCACTATTTGCAGGATCAATAATCAAGTAGAAGAGTTAATTTAAACTCAAACAAGACTCATTTAACTCAACAAAGATTCCTTCATGTACGAGATTCTAAAACTGGTTGTAAATTGAAAATCAAATTCTGCAAGGATTTTGCTCTCAACTTTAATTAGAAGTCTTCCATATAAGTACTAAATTTTTATTATTTGTAATAGAAATCCTCCAACTTTTGACTTTTGAGGCAATTATCCAACAATCTCCACATTGCCGAAAAACAAGTCAAAATCTTGTCATATCTTCTACAACTTTTAATCACAATACTTGGAAAAAATAAGTAAGCCTTTGACACACTTTAACGGTATCACACTCTACCATATGAGTATAACCACACAGAATTATCCACGAACTCCTAGCATTTCATTAGCTACATGTCGAAATAACCCTGCTGATAGTTATGATGCAACTCTTCCACTAACTTTTCCAGAGAGCTCATCAGGCATCAACATCACAATACCACCACATACTTGCACACTTTGCATCAAATGTTAGTCAATGCTATGTGCAGATATGCTAACCCGCGCCAGTAAGAACACATCCTCTATCATGACAATTAACATGCCATGAAGATATTTCCATCTTACTTTACAGCACCACATCCGCATCCTCCTCAGCTAGGAGAGACGCATTATTCAATCCCTAGCAGTTAGCCGACCCTGCTACACCTTTTGGACAATTTCTCTTTATACGAGTAGTCTGACTGTAGTTCCAACAAGTTACTTTCTTTCTCATGGAGTTGTCGTTCTTTCCCTTTTCAGTCATAAGCACCGGATTGTCAGATGGAGTTTTCTGTTTTCCTAATCTTCTTTTTCCTGAGATCAAGTAGCTTGTCACTTCTGCTAAACTCACAGTTTCTTTCCCATACATCAAGATTGACTGGATATGTTCATAGGTAGATGGAATAGACCAGATGAGTCATAGTGCCTTATCATCATCATCATCTATTTTCACTCCAATAGCATCCAGCTCTGAAACAATCCCGTTGAGAACACTCAGATGGTCTAAGATTTTCACACCTACCTCCATGCGCAATGAATGAAATTCTTCCTTCAGTTACAATCGATTTGAGAGGCTCTTCGTTTAATATAGTTCTTCTAGCTTCTCCCATAGTTCCTTTGCAGCAAATATTTCATGAATATTTGCAAGAACATTTTTAGTCAGACAGAGA
>NC_036242.1:3152859-3156814 GCF_002742605.1 Olea europaea var. sylvestris | reverse complement strand
CTATCACAGGGAATGGAACAAATAGAGTACGCACAATGGGGTCAACATCAACAGAACTATCAAAATTCAAACACTTACAATCCCAGTTGGAAAGAACATCCAAATCTCTCATGGGGTGGTACCCAAAATCAGAATAGATCCCAGAGGCAATTTTAGCAGGAGAAGACACTTCAATTGGAAGAGATGTTTGCAAAGTTCATGAAAAAGACTGAAAAATACATGGAAGCAAATAACCAGTTCATAAGGAAAACTGAAACTACTTTCCAAAATCAGGGTACTACAATTAAGAACTTGGAGACGCAAATGGGGGCAGATTGCACTTACTATGACGAAAAGGGCACCAGATACTTTACCAAGTAATACTGAGTCAAATTTCTGGGAGCATGTTCAAGCAATCACAACTTGAAGTGGGATGCAATTACCCGAAAGACAGGTTGAGAGGCCGAGTGTAAATAATGAAACAATACCCTCTACAAAAGAAGAGATTGTATAGCAAAACGAGCAGACACGTGAATCCACACCAAAGGAGAGTTCAGAGACATCACGGGGTAAGACCACCATTCCAGTTAACCCCTATGAGCCACACATTTCATTTCGCCAGAGGTTAAGGAAGCACAGGATGGTGCAGCAATATAAGAAGTTCCTCGAAATCTTTAAAAAGCTCCACATCAACATCTCATTCGTCAATGTATTACTCCAGATGTCCAGCTATGTCAAGTTCCTGAAAGACATTTTAACAAATAAACGCAAGCTAGAGGAACATGAAACGGTGATATTAACTGAAGATTGCAGCGCCAGGATTTAGAAAAAGCTCCCACCAAAACTGAAAGATCCAAGGAGTTTCATTGTCCCTTGCACAATTGGTGATTTATATTTTAATAAAGTATTGTGTGATCTTGGTATGAGTGTTAGCTTGATGCCACTCTCTATTTTCAAGAAACTAGGATTGGGAGAGTCTAAAGCAACTACAATAACTCTACAGCTGGCTGATCGATCACTTACTCATCCATGAGGGATTATCGAAAATGTGTTGGTCAAAGTGGATAAACTTATATTCCCAATGGACTTCTTAATTCTGGACATGGAAGAAGACAAGGACGTGCCTATCATATTGGGGTGACCATTTTTAGCAACTGCAAGAGCTCTCATAGATGTGCAACAAGGACAATTGACTCTGAGACTGGGAGAGGAGCAGGCCTCTTTTAATGTTTTCAAATCAATGAAATATCCCACCGAGCTGGACACTTATTTTCAGATTGATGTGATTGACATAGGAATCCCCTACAATTACGAGTTGAAGAAACCGCCAAACATTCAGGAGGTCGATATGATGCACCCTCATTCCATTCTCACTGACTTAAAGGAGATCGAGGTATACACCGTGGAGTCTCAAAACGGATGGTGAGGGAGAGTCACACCACTTGAAAATGACAGGTTTGAAGTGTGGAAGATAATTGCAATGCAGAACAAGACCATATTAAACAAACTACGTAGGATCTCCCAAGCCATATTTAAAGTGTCATAACACACCTATGCCAAAAGTCGAGCTATTGACTATAAAATAGAACTAGTTTGGGAGGCAACGCAACGTTTCTATCCTTTCATTTCTTCGTTTTGCAATAGTTTAGGAACTTTTCATTTTTTTTAGCATTATCAATAGTTTTAGGTCATCGATCATACATCCCTATCACATGGAGTTTAGGCATGGTCTACACGAGTCCCAATGCACTGAGCACGAGTCATGAGGTTGAAGTCCTATTTTAGTCAGTCATGTGTCAAATTGAACAAAGTGCATGTTTTGAGTGAAGTTTCGTTGGTGATTCATATTTTTGTGATATAAACCCTATGTTGAGATATAAATTATGCATTCTGCACACCAATAATGTACACATATACCTTAAAGCAAGTTTAGGGGATTTGTGCACTACGTAGGTTATATCTTGCCTCAGTTGCATCTGTTTACACCATGTGAACTAATATGCATACTTTGCACTTTTACAGGATGTCGCCAAAAAGAATGTCACAGGGAAAGGAGAAACACTGCAAGTCCTAGTTTTCATTCACCATCCCCATATAGATCAGGGGAGTACTCGTATCTCATCTTGCGCTTTTAGTTTATTATTGTCCTTCAATTATGTCTGTTTACGCTTTTATTTCATGTGATATAATCTTGGACACGAACATCTTGTCATCATTTTGCCTATGTTCATCAATATCTATGTTTCATGACTGCATATTATGTACTTGATGAGTGTTAAAAAAAAAGTTCTTTGCATTTTATTTAGTTTGCTGTATTTCTATTCTTGCATGCTTGTGTGGGCTTGATAGCCTTGCCGGCTATGATGTGATTATTGAACTGATATAAATTACAAATTGTAGATATGGTGCTGAATAGATTAACCAATACTTATTGATGTAATACTTGAAATTCTTTATAAACATCACTCATGCTCGACATGTTAGGTTAATGATTGGGGTTTTGCACATAAAGTAGGAGAAGAATGATAATCCTCTACTAAATCAAATAGTAAACCACCTTAAGACGATTTGGAGATGGTTGAGCAATCATACGAAAACAGTGAGATAAGTGGTGGCTCCGTGCATGAATTCTATTGTGTGGATTGTCTAGACTAGTGAGATGAAAATTAGGTGAAAATCTTAAATTGGAGGTTGGTTTTGGAGGCTAAATGTCTAGAAAAACAACAAAGGACAGAAATCTAACTTGTGAAAATAGGACACCTTTTTTCATGCCTTTATGATTCGAGCAAGTATGCCTATAAGGATATTTCAAAATCTAGTGCCCAAAACCAACTGGTTTGAGAGTCATCGGCCCAAAACTCGTTACATGGGTCATATAGAAAGCAAGAGGGGAAGAGGTGAATAAAAAGTCATCTGATCAAGCCTTTATAACTCGAGTGAATAAGCCTGCAAGGGTTTAAAATATGATACTCTAAAGCCAACTGATTTGAGAGTCATTGACCTAAGGCTCGCTACAGGGGTTATACAGAAAGCAAATGAGAAGATGACGCAAAAAAAAAAAAAATTATCAAAAAATAAGTGAGAAAATACACGATAACATCAAAAGGCCCTTGGACATTTGGTTAAAGAAACTATACCTTTGATGCGAGCCTGGTAACTTAGTTTAATCTTAAGTGTTGAAGCAATCAAATTTGGGAGAGCCTTCATTTGTTGACATGTGAATTTGTGATAGTGAGATCTATCCAAATTAAGAGAGGGTAAGGACTACAGTTACCTAAAATACTAACTTTAAAACACAACCCCGGGATAATTGAGTAAAAAGAATAAGTTTGGGGGTTTGCATACCTCTCGAGCGAAGTAAGGACATATTTGACCACTCTGGATCGGGACTAACCCCATCATGAACTAAATATGTTAGCATGATTTCACACACGCACGTCGAGTATGCAATCAACAGGTAAAGGTTAATTTCATTCTTGCACTAATAAAAGATTTTTGAAGTCAAATACTTAGTCCAATCTCGAGACACGACATGTTATTAAGCCATGCTTGTTTAGTATTGAGTCACTATCTTATTTGAGGATAAACAATAGTTCAAGTTTGGAGGGTTTGATAAGTGTGTTTTTACACACTTATCTAGTTCAAAAACATAACTTAATTATGATCAAAGAGTTTGAATTATGACTTAATTCTATGTAATTATATTTTGTAGGACTATATTGATGAATGTTGTGAAATTCAAGAGAAAAAACGAAAAAGAACCAAAAATGAAGAAAATCTAAAGTATGAAGACTAAATTGCAACATTTCAATAGTTGATTCGGATCACAAAATGAAGATTAAAGATATTGCGGGTTCAATTGGATGCAAATGAAAGTCAAAGAGTTGAAATTGCAAGAGAAAGGGCTTGAAAAAAATATCAAAAATCGACTTTAGAGGCTAAAATGCAACATATGGAAGAAATTTTGCCTAGGCAA
>NC_036242.1:3142841-3144121 GCF_002742605.1 Olea europaea var. sylvestris | reverse complement strand
ACAACCATTTCTTACACTCCTCACACCTTTCAAATTCTTCTCTCATTACCAAGAAAAAGAGAAGAAAGAGTTCTATCATTGTGAACTCTTGTTAGAATCCATTTTGTTCATTACTCCGTTATCTAATCAAGAAAATGAAGGTATATATATAGTTCATTTAATCCTATAGTAAACCGCATAAGCATAGAGTTTGTTCATTAATTTTCTCTAAAAGTTCGACCGAATTTCGATACTAAATTTTTGTTTGTTGCTTTTTTACAGCAAAAGATTGTGATTAGGGTAGTGTCAATGAACAATGAGAAATCTCGCTGCAAGGCCTTGAAGACTGTTGTTGGTGTATCAGGTTTACTAACTTCCTTCAAATTTTCTCGATTTCTCGGTTTTGGGTTTTCTACCATGTAAGGCCTTTAAGTTCGCCTGCTGAAAACGTGTTATAAATTTTTTTTTAAGGTGTCGAATCGGCCGCTGTAAAGGGGGACGAAGTAGAGGTGGTCGGAGATGGAATCGACGCGGTGGTACTCACGAGGGCGCTAAGGAAATGCGTTGCGCCAGCGGATTTGATCAGTGTCGGGGAAGCCAAGAAAACCGAGGAGAAAAAGCCCGAGACACCGGCAACACCGCCGGTTTGGTCGTTCTACCCTCGACCTTACTACCCAATATGTGAAGTTAGGGACCCCTACCCTGAAACCCCGTGCACCATAATGTGATGAACTAATCAAATATGCATCAGAATTATTAGTGTGTAATAATTCATTGTGCTTAAGCATAATTATGCTATATGTGTCTTCTCTCCATGACAATAGAAATTTTATAAAAGATGGCGATTAGCCGATTCATCACAATAAATATTATGATTAACCACTACGTTGGGAAAAATATTACATAAGTGGTATTCATCGTGAAAACAAATTTCACGCTTGTAATGAGATTTGAATCATGATCGAGCCTGTAAGGCCTAATCAAGTGCGCGAATCCTTTAATTGGGTTCAATTTTATTTATTTTTTTATGATGAGATGAATCGATGCATTTAATCTCGTAAAATTGCGTAGTAATGCTCTCTTCAAAGTGTTACTGTTAATTTTCAACCAACCACGATGGAAAAATCATGCACAAAGATATTTTGCATGATAAAGTTTACATGGATATGTAATTATAGGACGGTAATGGAGCAAGAAAGGCAAAACTGTCATTCCGTGTGCCATCTCAATGGGGATTTTTCACCTCGTGCCCCGCTTAAGACCGGGTTCAAGATGGGATTATAAATCCATGTCCATGCAAA